>NC_063261.1:15098382-15399290 GCF_019578655.1 Ricinus communis | reverse complement strand
TCATTTTTGTTTTTGGATCTTTTGTTGAATTGAGAAGATTTTGGTATTCTCTTGCATTAAGCTATAAATGTCAATGACTTAATGTGACCGCTTATTTTATGATTAGTGTTAAATGCTGAGTTGCATTTGAGAATGAGCTTTAGAACCAATCTCTTTCAGGGTTTTCAACTGTCAAAATGCTAATGAAAATGGAATTACAAATCACCAAGTTGCCCCCTGAATCCTTAAGCCAGTAATAGCATTCCCAACAGAACTATATCTTGTTCTTGTGGTGTTTGTTTGTTAATATGTGAGGCTGCTTGTTCTTCCATTGTTTCTTGTTCTTGTCTTGCTGTTGCCGTTGTTCTCGCAGACTTTTTGGTATTAGTTGCAGAAATTCGCTAATTTCTACAATTTGCTTGATTTATTTTATTTTATTCTTGTGTTCAGTTCGTTTTACTTTAATAAAAAAAAAATTTATTTTCCTTTATATGGTTTTGTTTTTCCTCCAAAGATAGAAATTCAATTATATAATTATCGTTCATATAGTTGTAAGTTATAAACTAAATTATTTGTCATTTAATTTTTGATGGGTTGGCAATTATATAGAAAGCTCCGATTGAGACTTATTTCTTATGATGAATTTTCATTTTCATCCCAAAAATTTGAATAGGAAATGAAAGACAAGATTAAAGAGAAAAGATAGGAAAAAATGGCAAAGGGTACATACAGGATCTGACCTTTCCGTAAAACACAATTAAATTTCTAAATTTCAATGTAGTTAATTATATTTTTAAAATTTGAAGGCAGAATAATTGCATTTTTTAAATTAATTTTATCTATTTTATAGTATAATGACATGACATAATTAAATAAAGGACTAAAAAAACTGTATTAATATTTTTTGATTTATTTTTTTTACAGCTAAAAAATATCAGCTCTGCTTTTAATGAATAAAAGCCATTAATAAATAAAAACCATTAGTAATTACTCCTTCACATTCACAAAAATAAAAAAATAACATTTTCAGTAAATTAACTTTAAAAATCTAATTGTTTTATTTTTCAAAATTTAAGGGTATAATTGAACAATTTTAGATTTTAAAAATTTAATTGCCGCAGACCAAAAATTTAAAAGCATATTTATAGCTTTTGTTAAAAGAATAATATAAATTATACTTTAATATCTTTATTACAGCTCACCGCCTATGATGTGTGCATATTATACTCATTTAGTTTTGACATAAATTGAGCATATTGTTAAATACTTTCAGTAAATTAATCGTGAAACAACTTTAGAGAAGCGAGCATATTAATAAATGTTTTCGGTAAATTGACCAATAATTGGGCAAATTGCCACTTAAGCCCTTTCACTTACTAAACTATTACCATCAATATCAATACTATAACAAATTAAAAGTATTAATGGCAATGAAGAATAGTGCCTTGAAAATTAATTTGGCCATATTGATTTACCGTTGCACCCTCCCATCTCGCATGAACAACCTTCAAAATAATTTATATATTTGTTCTCTGAATGGGTAATATAGTCATTGTCTTATTATTGCACAGAGGTTTATAATAATTATTGTGATATACAATAAAAAAATTTTATAGTCATATATTTGGGATAAATTAAAATTTATGACTGTGAGCCTGTTATAACTTAATGGATGTTTGAGTATTAAATTTTTTTTTTTGACTTAATACTTAATCTTGTTAGTGAAATAATAACAATCAGATATAAAATACGTTAATATCTTGCTATATTATATAAATAAAATTAAAAAGATAAAACAATAATACAGTAAGACAAAACATAGCATAACAAATATAATGAATATGCTGTCTTTTAGAGTAATTATTATCTAATTAGAAAACTAATTATTATCTAATTAGGAAATAAATTATTATTAATATAATTTTTAGGATTAGAATCAATATTTAATTAGAAATATAACTTATTAATTAATAAATTAATAAAAAAATCATAAAATATACATAAGCTCATGTGTCAAAATAAGTCCTCATATCAAAATAAAAATTATGTGTTAAAAATTAAGCACATATGTCAAAAAAATCTTAGGTCTCAGAGATTTATTCTAATATTATATAAATTAATATTATCAATATAATTGATATTACTATTTTTTAGAATTAGAAATTATTATTAAATTAAAAATTAATTTATTAGTGAATATAATATTTAAAAATATTATTTTTTATAATTAAAATTATTATCTAATTAGAAAAATAATTTATTAGTTAATATAATATTAAAATATAATTAATATGTTATTTTTAAATAATTATTATCTAATTAAAAAATTAATTATTATTTAATTAGAAGATTAATTTATTATTAATATTATTATTTTTTAGGATTAGAATCAATATTTAATTAGAAATATAACTATTAATCAATAAATTAATGAAAAAAACCATAAAATTACACATAAACTTGAATTTAATGAGTCATAATAAGTAAATATTTCAAAATAAAAATTATATGTGTCAAAATTAAACACACATATCAAAAAAATTTAAATCTTAAAAATGATCATATATATAAATTTAAAAAATAAAAGTCATTTTTAATAAATAGCTGTATATATTAATAAGAATATACTTTTAAATTACAAAGGGAAAGAACACTTTTACCATACTTATATTAGTCAGTTCTTTTAATTTTTCTATTATAATATTTTTTATAGATGCTTTTATCCATAATTTTATTATCTAGGATTTATATAATAATTTACCAGTTGTCAATAATTTTCAAGTGTTCATTTCTTTATTTTCTTTTCAGAAACTAAAACAACCAACCAACAATATTATGGAAAAATATTTTATAATGATTCATATGAAGTAACTCTTTTCTTTAAAGAAATTCTAAAAATAAAATAAAATATTTTGCAACATTTAAATTGTTAATAAAAATAATTAGAAATTTTATAAGTCAATTAATTACTTAAAAATCCAAAATTATCAGCTAAATTATATTCCCAATTTCCAAACTAAATTATCAAATCAAAAGGATTAATAATTAAAATATTAAATTAAAATTATTAGTGATTAAATCATATAATATTGCTTTATTTACTTTATTTAGAATTAAAAAATATCTATACAATTTATAATTATACATATTATATTACTAATCATGTAAATTACATTTCATTTACACTATACTCGCCATGTTCATTAATAACACTATGATTATATTTATAATTATAAATATATAATTTAAGAATTTAGCTCAAATAGATATATAAATCTATTAATTAATACTAAAATTATAATAATGATAATACATTCATGACAAACTTGCTCCTATTCTTTCAAATAATGGTACTAAACTTGTCAAGGGACCTTTTGTTACTGTCTTTATGGGTTAGGACATCTTATATACTTTTACTTTTTTTTTTTTCTTTTTTTATTTAAAACTATACAAATCTAAAATTGCAAAATCTCAATTTTGGAATCTTATAATGAGCCAATTTTTAATATTTACTCTTCTAAAAGAAATCAATATTTAGTTCGAAAAATTTGAAATAATAATTACATCAGATTTTAGGTTACATATTATTTTATTAGTGGTAAAATCAAAATATGAAATTTTTTTAATTATTCATTTTATGCTGTTTCTCAAGTTTTTAAAAGTCAAGCAATTCTTACATTCTTCTCTGATTCTCTCCTTCTGGTCTGCTTCTCTCTTTCTGACGCGCAGAAACATGCGAAATCGCACCTTACTGGCATGGGGAGTAGCGATTCTTTGCTTCATAGTACTAATGATTGTCACTCCATCCATTCCTCAGTCTGAAGAATACCACGATTTCGCTGATCAACGCGAATTCTTTGGTAATCAGAAACTCTTTCTATTTCTTTTTCTCTTTACATAGATATCCACATAATAGATAGCTTTCAATTGGGGAGTTAGTAAAAATTCAAAATTTAGCAAAGCAGGAAAGCAATTCAAGAATTTTAGGTTTGTTCTAGTGTACCCAATACGATTTTGTTTATGTTTATACATTTTCTTTTTTGCTTACTGATCAGTTTTTGTGTCGTTTATTTTTGGGTTGAGTTTCTTTTTGGTGTCAAGAATTGGGTTTTGTTTAATTTTCTTTTTGGATTGTTGAAATGTTTGATTCAGGAATACCCAATACTTTGAATGTGGTTTCCAATTTTCCTTTTCTAGTTATTGGTGTGGTTGGACTTGTGCTTTGCTTTTATGGGAATTACTTTAAATTGAGGTATGTAATGTCATTCGTCTAAAATTTCAACTTAATATGTACCTAGAGCGATAATTCTGTAGGTATTGGTGTGTGTATCTTTTGAGGTTGTTCTTTCCTATGCCTTATATGGTATCTGTTAACCTTAAATAGCCTGCAAGGTGAGCTTTGGGGTTGGACTTGTTTTTTCATTGGCGTGGCTGCAGTTGCTTTTGGTTCCGGATACTACCATCTCAAGCCCAATGATGCTCGTCTTGTGTGGGATCGCCTGCCAGTAAGTTGGCCTGTCCTTTTCTTTTGATGAAAAGCTTTATTCTTTATTTTTGTTGTATTGCATTCACGTGTGGAATTACTAACTGTTCTTCAATAATGCAGATGACTGTTGCATTCACATCAATCATTGCGATATTTATCATTGAAAGGATTGATGAGAGAAAGGGAACAATATCTATAATACCTTTAATTTTGGCCGGCATTGTAAGCATTGCATATTGGAGGCAAGTCCCTTATGATAGCTTCCTTTTTCATTCTCTATATCCTTGGCTGGAATTTGATTTTATCAAGTGATTGTTTGTCTATAATATAGGTGACAAGTGCTATCGCTACACCAGGAAAAAAGGGCTTATTTTTCACTAATACCCTAGTTAAATATCAAGCGCTATTAAATATTGAAAGATCTTCTATTGCTAAGGGGAAAAGGGATAATAAAGAAAGTTTCCCTTAATGGAGTTATGTAATCTCTGTACTCTCCTCTGCTCTTGTCCCCCGTAGTAATCTGTCCCTGGCATTGCTGAAGTGCAGTCAGGTTTTCAATGTGGGGCTTAAATCATACAGATATAGTGTTTTCCTGTTTCGGAAATTTTGTTTGGCAGACATTAGATATGTCAATCTAGGGCCCTCTCCAATCTTTAATAACCAGGCTTACAAGTTTCTATAAACCTTACAGGTTTCTATAAACCAAGTGTCAGATGTTTCTACAATTAATATCAGTGCCAGTGTAATTTCTGATTGGTTCTCTATTGTTAATACAGGTTTTTTGATGATCTCCGCCCATACGCTCTGGTGCAGTTTGTTCCTTGCATTGCCATTCCACTGATGGCTATCCTGTTGCCTCCAATGTATACACATTCTTCCTTTTGGCTTTGGGCAGCAGGTTTGTGTTTTCTATTGAGTAGGTTCCTTTATTGTATTCCTAAAGTGCTATACTGGTTCTGGAATGTCAAGCACTCATTATGGGCACTTGTGCAGGGTTTTATCTTTTAGCTAAGGTGGAAGAAGCAACAGATAAACCAATATACAGATGGACTCATCATCTTGTCAGTGGGCATACTCTCAAGCATCTATGTGCTGCAATGGTTCCTGTTTTCTTGACACTTATGCTTGCAAAGAGGAGCATCGAAACAGAGAGGTTTCTTCTGGTTCTTTTGTTTCTTTATGCAGTCATGTACTTAAATTTATTATTAGAGATGGCACTTCAACACAGCTGTGTAGAGATAGGAAAGCCTTATCATGAAAAGGTGCTAACAAATCAAGTGAGGTTCTGCTTTACTAAAATAGGCACTGTAGATTATAGAAACGAAAAGATCTTTGCCTTGTACAATGACAGTGAGGCTGGCTTAGTGGCATGAAGGTTGAAACTAGTTTAAATGTTAGTGTACATAGAGAATTCTCACTTCAGTCTACTGGCACTTCCTTCAAAATATCCAGCAATGGTTAAATTCGTGGTAGCTTCCTGTTATGGAATTTCCCTACCAAGTCTCTCCTTTTCCCAAGCCTCCTGCCACCCAGTTTATCAGTTGCAGCATCTAAGCTACTCACAGTAACAGTACTTATATGCTGGTAGACTTGATAATTTATATCAATATTTTGCAGGCTAATAGATTTTCAAGATATCTCTTTTATGATTACCAACTCAATTTTACTGGTTGTGTGGTGTGAATGCCATTTTTTGCAAGAAGAACCTTCCAACAGATAATAAACAAAGCGTCAACCTTTCCCCGGGATTGAAGAGAGAATGTCCTAATAGTTCATTCTTGGTGGTTGATAGACTAGTTTCGATGAAGCTGGAATTTTTAAGAAAAACAAACAGCTGGATGCAGTTGCATTCAATAGGCTTTCTTAAAAAGAAAGGGTGTTGGTGGGCTCTTTTTGAACAAGAATAGCTTTAGTTGTTGTCTACTTTGGTCAGGATTGATAATTTAGTAGACTATTGGTGTTGTACTGTGGTGCCCCTTTCTCATTCACTTACAAAAGGAAAAAAAGAAAGAAGTTTTTAGGACAGCCTAATTTAGGTGGGTAAAGCACACAATCATTAATTGTTGATTTAGCCCATAGCATGCAGAAAAATGAACAAAAGGGGGGAAAAAGTTAAGAAGCTATTTGGTTCTGGCTTGTATATTTTCCACACTGAATTACTTTTCTAGATTTCTCTGTTTTGTTCCTGATAATATTGTGGTTGATGGGCATAATCACATGTGAAATGCAGTACTGAATAAGTGCTACAAGTTGAGCTACTGACTAGAAAATAAACATGTTTCAGCAAATTAGGTGTTCTACCGGGGACACGTCTGATATGCTTTTCCACCTTCTAGCAAAGCCGACTTGCAGTCTATTACTTTCTCTGTGTTGTTTTGCAAGCATATTGGTTCTCCTAACTAATTTTATTTGCATAAAAAGAAAGAAACTGTGTTATGTATGCATAATCAATTTCACACCGTCTTATTCTCACATGCTCTTTCTATGGATCTCTCGATACAGGATAAGTCTCTATAGAATGTGGAAGATTTCGTGGACAGAGGTCCGAGATGGAAACTGATAGAAATGAAGTTGGGATACTTACCTCTAGGATAAACTACCAGGCGATAACACACTTTCCCAATCACAAATGGACCACTCTTAATACACAATTCAATTATTTCTTCTTCAGTATATGCTTCAAACAATATTTATAATAGTCCAAACCACACTATCAACACCATTAAGAATGGTAAGAGTAGATTGATATCCTACTACCTTCTTGGTGACTCATTTATAGCATTAAAAAGACATTAATTATTACAACACTATCTACCAACTATCAATATAAAATTTTGGGATTATGAGAGTTTTTGATTTTTGTTACGAATATCTATGAGCAATCAGATTCCAAGGCTTAGAAGTACGCATAAAGATAAAATTGCGGGTTACAATCTTGTGTTTTAAGGATGATGATAGTCGTGGTTGGAATGAATACATGGAAATCTCTGATTTCATCAGTGGAGGATATTTGTTGATGGCGTTCCAATAATTAATGCATCTGGAATGTTGTCAATGTGATTCCACCAAGATGGTAGTAGACACCTATCTATTGGTGGCGCTATTGATCGTTTGGTTTGGACTCCGAATATTTACTGGTTCTGTGGTATGAATACAATCATTGCAGAAAGAACCTTGCAACATATGATACCCAAAGAATGTTCTATTAGCTCATTTTTGTGGTTGATAGATTGGTTTCAATGAAGCTGGAAGTTATAAGAAAAATAATCAGTTGGATAGAGTGGAATGTGATAGTCTTTCTTAAAAGAGAAAGGGTGTCAGTTGACTTCTTTTGAACGAGATAGCTTTACTTGGTGTCTACTTTGGGCTGGATACTTTGATAATATAGTAGATTATTAATGTCGTGTTGTATTGGTCCTTTCTAATTCACTTGCAAAAGAAAGCAAAAGACTTCGATGCAGCCTAATTTTGGCGGGTATAACACACTTACAGTCATTTATATGTTGATCTAGCCCATTTCATGTAGAAAAAGGACAAAGCTGAAAGTGGGGTGAAGCAAGATCAACAGAAAGGACGGAAAATAAATTTTTTTGTTTTAGCTTGTATATTTACCATACTGAATTACTTTTTTAGGTTTCTCCTTTTGTTCCTGATAATATTCTGATTGATAGACATGGTCACATGGAAGTGCTACATGTTGAACTGATGACTAGGAATTAAAAATGTTTCAGCAAATTAGGTGTTCTGTTGGGGGACACATTTTATGATGTCATATGCTCTTCCCCCTTTACTGATAAAGCTGACTTGCAGTCTATTATTTGGTGCTGTGTTTTCTTTGCAAGCATATTGGTTCTCCTAACAAATTTTATCTGTCATAAATGGAAAGAAATCAATGTTATGTATGCATAATTCTCTCACTCGGTCTCTTTCTTACATGCCTTTTCTATGTATGTTCTGATACAGGATAAGCCTCTATAGAAAGTGGAAGATTTCATGGACTGAGGTCAGAGAAAATGGTGCAAAGGTGGAAAGTGTTAGCTGTACTTATACAAGTATACCTGTCGTGGAATAACTGTAATCCGCATATAGATACTAATCTCATTCAATACAGTTTTACATCTGTACGTAGATCAAAACCACAAAGTTAGCACTAACCCGGTTATTAAACACTGATCAACTTGCTGAACTGAATGTAATACCGGTATGAAAATCTTTGTTCATTAGAATACTGTACTCTTTGTATAGAAAGAAATACATGTTCATCTGACCTGATTAGTCCTTTCTCTTCTTTAATCTCAAGTTACTTGCAGAGCTTCGGTTTTGGCACTGTGTGTTAGCTTCATGACCATGTTTCTGTAGGTGACATGCTGAAATGCTATAAGCCTATACTAAATTCCAAAGCTGACATGCCCCTTTTATTTTATTATCATAGACATCATCAAAATGGGAATGTCTCTGAAAGGTCTAGTTCGGATTCGATTAACTGCATTGTCGAGCAATCTGAAGAGCGAGTTGCTTTCAAGTTTTGGACATGCATATCTTCAGGTACAGCTCCCTCTCAAAACCCAGTAGCCCAAGGAAGCATGTATGCAAATGCTATACGTTATACACATGCATGCATGTAAGAAACAAAATTACAGTTATGGGTGTGCTGAAATTCTCAGCAAGGTGTGAAATATCTATAAACGGATGACGAAAATTATCTGTTAATTAGTTATATAGTAGAAACCAAATAAAATGTTAATAACAGCTAGCAACAGATGCAGCCTACTGGAGCTGTTAGATTGTGAAGGTGGTAGCACGTTTAGTGGAAGGGAGTCTAGTGGATGATGGTAGCCAACATAGGTAAGTGGTTGCAAAGATGGTAATTTATGTAGCCAGCCATCTTCGTCTATGAAAGATGACCTAGAGAACTTACAGATCTCTTCCTGGTCAAGCTTCTTCATCCATGGAACACGTTTAGATGTGTCGGAACCAGGTCCTTTGCAGTCGATCTCGGTATATACTAGATTGCCTCTGTTGCAAGACAAAGATACTGAAGGGTTAGATGTATAAATAGAATATATAACCAATTTCATTATTAAGACAACTCTTGAGTATTCAGTGAGTGAGGTTATAAATTTATAATTATACATTCCATACTAATCGTCTGTTTTTTTTAAATGAAACTTTTTAATTATCCTGTCACTTTTATGTCTAATGCAACATTATTTTTTTTCTTTTTCTTTCTATTTTATCGTTGTGTTTGAATAGGGATAATAAAAATTTTGCAATATCTATAGAAGGGTAATATAATCTATTTTAGTTATTTTTTTCTATAATTAAGTCTATTAAATGTTTTCTTAATTCAAGTGAACTACTAAAAAATGACACTTAGCATGAAATGGAGAGTATAATAGTCTTGAGCCACATACATAGAATTTATGATTATAATTTTAATGAGGGTGACGATTTAATATGTTGATTGAGTGAAATATGTAGCTATTTTTCAAATATGAATTTCATGTAGCAGTTGAAATGAACTCACTGTCGTCCTTGGAAATGCCAGGCATTCCACCCTTGAGGAGAAACAATAGCATTAAATGTAGTCTCATGAAATATAACTCTTGAATAGGGACCATAGGCTCTGCCTAGATAGGTTTGGCTACTCCCAGAAACACTGCCTTTCCTAAATACAAAACCAGTAGTTTCAGTATTGGATCCTCTGCTCTGTGCTGTAATATAACCTGCTTCAACATTTCCAGCCACTGCCGGAGAAGTAGCATTAAGCAGGCAATCCTGCAATTAACACATGATTGTAAAATTTCCTTCGTAATAAACCAGATAATTGTAGAATTCCATAACCACATATTGAATGTAGCCAACCAATGAATCCATATTAGAAATGCTGACATCCGTTTTTGGATTTGCAGAGTTTTAAAGAAAATTAAGCCACTTATTATTATTGATACGGTATCATGCCGTATCATCTAAAAGACTTAAAATTCAAATCTTATAATTAATTTTTTATTAATTAAATTTCAATTAAATTAATTCATTACTTTATTCTGCTAGTTTATGGAATATGGGAAAAAAAATCTCTAGCTATAAGACTTGAGTGAAAATAAAAATTCGATCGAAGCTATGCCTTTTTCTAGATGGGATTTTATAATATTTCTAATTACTTCATTCATATATTATATATATGAAAGTCTACTTTTTACTCTCATTTTTTAATGGTTCAGATAGTCATATTGTTAATAGTACAATCATTAAGAATTTTTAGTTATTCGATAAATAATTTAATAATCGAAAATTTGTTTCGTACCCATCATTAAGAATTCGCTTCAATCAAAACAAATCATCTTCTTTTAAAAATTTCTGAAATGCAAAAGAGCTACCATCCAATTATTATGCACTCATGAATATTTTGTGCATATGGAGGTACTAATTAAACATAGACTATAATCAGTATCAGAAGGTTAGGGATGATAGCTCTTATAGAAATATGCATTTTGCAAAATCTTTATATGACTTTAATTAGGTATACCTGATAAAACGACTGGCCGTTCCCGAAGATAAAGTCTATAGCCCCTTCAATGTAGCAATTGTAGAAATAATGGCGGCCTTTTTCATCCCACAGTGTGTCTTGGAAACCCACAAAACCACATTCATAAAAGGCAGACTTATCACCGAACAATTTTGCTGCAACTGCCTGTCTTATCTTCTCATCTTCTTCCTTTAATGCACGATTATAAGAATTCTGTAACAAAGCAATGGACCCTAATTTTTTAATTAAATACCACTCATTGTCTATTTGTTTTCAGAAAGAAAAAAGAGCGAAAATGAATTTAGAGTGATAAATGAGTTTGCTCTTAATTTATTATTATGGATTTTGGAATATGGAAATATAGAAATACAATGCCTTCTCAAATTCTCAAAAAATTAAATTAAAGGCACAATACCAATCAGACCCCAACCAAATACTGCTTTTATTATCTATCTGTATAAAGATATTTAAAAAATAATGACCTAAAAATTAAACAAACCTGAAAAGTAATGCCCGTTGCAAGAAAGTTATCTGCAAGCGAAGAGAAAGTAGCACTAGTATCAGTTTCTTCATGTGCATTGAAAACTATTGTTGAAAGACTACGGCCAGATCCTTCGAGAAATATACAAGGTTTCTCTTCTGGGATATTCACCTTCTCCCTGAAGAACGCAATACATACATTAATATGTCATTAATTCAACCATGATAACCCAAGATTTATAGTAATAAAATAAAAATCAGAGCACATCATAAATAGAAATAGATTTTATTACATGTATACACCAGGAGAAACTGTGATTTTAATCCATTTGTTATTACTCTGAGGAATGGAATCAATGGCAGTTTGTATAGTTTTGAACAGTTCATGGCCAGATTTCCCAACAGTAACTGTGCTTGCAACATTTTCTGACCAATTTTTGCACTCCACAGCTCCATAGACTACTGCTAAATAGACGTTTAGCCACATGATGATGATGATGATGATGAAGACTAGAAGCCATGGAAGCTGCATTGTTGTTAATGTGAAGCATCACCACTCGTTTTCATTATTTTCTTTTTTGTATTACTTCTTGCTTTTTATATTAATAGTGCATGCAGGAAACCCTAATTTACAAAAGAAGAATTTTTTTTTTGCAAAAATCTCTCGTTTCTCAATGAGGAAAAGAGATGAATTAAATAACATTTATTTAGGAAATATATGCAAGATCATCCATGTAAATCTTCCCCAATTCAGATATGATTCTTATATATAGGAAATAATTGTTCTCTTGAGGAAAAAAGTTATTACATATTATGATTTGTATTGTAGGAAGTGATTTGATTTTTGCTCTTAGCTCCAATTAATTTCTTACAAGTCTCATGAGATAGCACTAGTGGTTCAAAACAAATTGATATTACACTTACATGTCCTTCCATTTTTTTCCTTTTCTGTTCGTTTATACAGTTAAATTATTCTCAGGTTAGTCAGTGCCTCAATAAAGATGAAATTGATGTATTTAGAGAAATTTGTTCTGCCAATATCCTATATTCTATAATATAAGATACCAATTATCAAGCATTCCTCATATCTTTGCATATGCATGCCTTGTTTGCTTATTTATTATCAAAATTAAATGAACAGCCAATTTTTTTTTTAATTGAGAATTTGTAAAGTTAATTAACTAATCAAATATTATGGAATCAACCGAAAGAGTAGCATATTGGTTTCTTATATGCTAGATTGTATTCTCATAATTCATTATCTTGCTGAACATTATAAGAATTCTTCTGAGTTCTTCAAAATCATTCCAAAGGCATATACAAACATTTCTTGCATCGACCAATAAGGGATGAGCGAGCGAGGTGATATTTTCACTTATGAGAATTAAAAAGGTTTACAATTTGAATCATCTCATTATCATTCATCAATAGTAGTGAAAATTTATCATTTTTATGGTGAGTATAAAGAGAAGTCCGCTCCATTTTATATAGTTGCTAGTCTAATATATCACTAATAAACTAAAAATAGATATATAATTTTTTATCATACCATTTAAGCATTAACATTCAAGATGACTAAAATTAACAACACATCAATACTTAATTTAACAGTTACAAGACGTCATGAAATTGCGACATCTTAAAATAATAATAAAAACCTTCAACAAAATACCATATACCTACTCTAATCCAACGAAGTATAGAAAACGACAGAGCTGTTCTTTAAATACCGAGCAAGAAGCTACTACAGTAGCCTCAATATGTAATTATAATCCATGATTTTACTCCGCCGAAGGGCAAGCTGTAGAATATATCAAAAGCTTTTTGAGTTCGTCAAGAAAATCTCGATGGTCACAGGAAAAAACATCAACCAATTCGCAGAAGAGATCATGCTTGGACATATGGCCTTCCTTGCACAAGTTCCAGCCATGGAAGAAATGTGGGTACCCATATTCATCACTGCCCTCTAGACGTTCCCTTACTTTGTTTACAAAGCTAATTTCTTCTGGAGGCAGCACAGCCTGATCTTGTTTCATTTTTTTTGAGTATATGGGTTTGCAAGTGAAGATATATAGAGCTCTCTCTCTATATATATGGGCTGTAGCTATGCACTTTTGGGAGGAATCCTTTTTCCTAAAGGAGGTGGAGAGACTAATCCAATAATAAAATTAAAGCAAGGGAAAGAGATAGTTGATAAAGAAAGAGATCTCGGGATGTTGCTTGATGATTTATGCCTCTTTTGCTTTGCTTAGGTGTTATGAAATTCATGACTTAGTTTCCTAGGTTTAGGTTTACGGTATAATTTAATTAGGGTGTAACTTTGGTTCCCTGAAAAAAGATCCTTTTCTTTAAGATTGGATCTATGAAATCTAAAATTTTTTTTTTCCTCTCTCCAAACGAATAACATCTTAGCATTATATCATGGGCAACTCTAGAGCGTCGCTAACATGGTTATGCATAGGTCTCGATGTCATTAGCGACACAAGCAGAAAAGCTTCAGTATCCATTAACGTAGTTGAACGTAGATAGCGACGAATTTTGAGCGTCGTGAATGAGATGGAGACGCAAATCCCATGCGTCACCAATCCTATGCTATTGCGAGCAAGTCATTTGGGCCGTCTTTATCATCTCAACGGAGTATTTAACAAAGCACAAGGAGACACACATTTTTTCGCCTAGTTGAGACTTTTAGCGACAGAAGTTAGCGTCGCTAGATAAGAAATCCTGTTGCCGGTAAAAGCTGGAGTTCTTATCGTATCTCTATTATCTAATTCCTTTCTTCTCTGTTTCTTTCAAGATTTAAGACTAGCATGCGCAATAAGATGATATAAAATAACAAAATTACTAAACAAAAACACTTAATTTGCAATTGGATAAAAAACAACAGATACCAAGGCAAAATTATTATTGTTGTTACTCTACTTAAAAGGACAGAGCTGTTCTTGAAACACTGAACAAGTTGCTTACTCTGTCACAGGATCAGCAGCAGAATAAATCAAAAACTTCTTGAGTTCGTCAAGAAAATCCTGATGATCGCAGGAAAACACATCAACCAACTGGCAGTAGAGGTCATGCTTACTAATTCGCCCTTCTTTATACAGTTTCCACCCATCGAGGAAATCCCTGCACATATCATTGCTCTCTAAGCGTTCCTCTGCGTTGCTTAAAAATGTGCTTTCTTCTTGAGACACAGGAACCTTGTTAGTCTCCATTTGTTCAACATCTATTAGCTCCATTCTTTTTGTGGGTAAGTGCTCTCTTTTCTTGAATTAATCTTGTTGCTAGGCTATATTGATGTTTGTATGTATATATATAATGTGGAGATGGAAACAAGAGAAAATTAAAAATGGAATAATTTTTGAGAAAGAAAGAAAAACAAAGGATTTGGACCGACCTCATGAAGTGACTTTTAATTAATTAATATAACCACTTTGAAATTTTCAATTTATATTTGTTTGTAAAATTGATTACTTTTATTCTTCTAGGAAATGTATAAGTATGATATAATTTAGAATGGAATGTTGGTCATTGATAATTTTCTATTTGTATCTGACATCTACACGCATGCATAATGGCATAGTGATTTACTAAACTATGTATTGTTTTAATGATTATGCTAAGCTGCTAACTAAGACTGAAAGTGATGTTTTTGGAATTATTGGAACTGATTATTGTGTTCTCAGCACGCCAGGAGACTAATTTTTCAATGGTGGCTTCTAATGTTGAATTTGTATTAAAAACCATTGACAAATAATGATAAAATTTGCAATCACGAAATGAATATGATAAATTTTTTTAATATTTTTTATAAATTAGATTAATTTTTTGTAAATGTTATTATTTATAAAAAATATATAAATATTATGAAACTGTGATGATTTTTGCATAAGTTTGTAATTTATGAAAAAATTGATAAATTTTTGTAAAATACTAAAACTTTTATATTGCACAGTGAATTTTTTTTACAAGAAATGACAATTATTTTTATTATTTTGTAAATTACATTGATTTTTTCTAAATTCTATTACTTATGAAAAAATATGATATTGTAAAAATATAATTATTTTTGTGTAAGTCAATGATTTATAAAAGATTCATAAATTTATAAAAAATAATAAAACTTTTATAATTATGAAATGAATTGTTATTTTACGAAAAGTGATAATTAGTTTTACATGTTTTCATAAATTTAAATAAAATTGCGTAACTCTTATATTTATGAAAAAAATATGATATTACAAAAATATAATTACTTTTACATGAGTCAATAAGTTATGAAAAATAATTAATTTTTTGTAATTACAAAATGAATTGATATCTTATAAAAAATGATAATTTTTTTATACTTTTTCATAATTTAAAAGTATATTTTTTAATAATTTTTATAGATGTATGCATCTCTAATAATATTTTGGTTATTTCTCAATTCTAGTTGGTTTTTTAAAACATGCTAGAAATCTCATATTATTAAAGAATAAGAAGTACTATAATTTATAGAGAAAATTACGTAGTCTACCCTATCTTTTTACACTTTTTTACTTTTATATTTCACATTTTGAAATTTTATTTTTTTAATCTGTTTTTTTACGGTCTTTGAACATTTTTCTTTTACTTTTATACGCTTTTAGATAATTTTTTTACTTTTATACGCTAATCTATTCTATATACTATTAAGCATATGATATGTTCGACATATACTCATCATATATTTTGATGATACTCTTTGTACACTCCAAATAAACTTGGTGTAGATTATATACTCATAATATACTCATAGTATACTATATATTGTTTAAGTATAAAATCTGAAAAATTATTATATTTTGATATGAGAATGCTCGTTAGATCAAAGTTCATATACCTCATGTTTTTTTTTTTAATGTCCAATATCGTAAAAAAGATAGATATTATGTCCATATTTATATAAAAAGAATATAAAAAATGATCTAAAATTTGAACAAAAATTAAATTTGAATCAAAGTATTATATACCTGAAATAAACTCATTATATATTTAATATACTTTAATGATACTATTTGTATACTTTAAATAAATTTATATATTCATTATATATTATATATTATTAACTATGACATTTAGAAAATTGTTTTCCTTTGATATAAAAATGCCGGTTACATCAACTTTAAATGTTTATTATAGTAAAAAAGTAGATATTATATCTTATATCTATATAGAAAAAATATAGAGTAAATGATTCAAAATTTGAATAAAAACAAATGAGTAAGAATTAAAGTATTATATACCTAAAATAAATTTGTATACTTTTTACTGTATATTTTGAAAATTATTTTATATTTTTGTAATTTTTAACTACATATAGTACAAATTCAATACTTTCCATAAAAATTGTATGTTTTACTAGCATATCCTTTTTCTTAGGAATCTCTATTTTTCACTACTGTTATTTATATCATTTTAAAATAAAATATAATTTATGGAATTTTTTTTGAAATCTGATTTATGGAAATTAAAACTTGCATAAAAATTTCTTATGTTGCATAATTTGATTTATCTGTTTACCTTTCTTTTCCTGTCTTTGTTGCTTATGTTCTAAGAAATAGATTCTTTTTATTTTTATCTTTTTTATTTGAGGGGAAATTGCAGATTGTAGAGAAAAGAAAAAACAAATAAGTTATATTTCTAAATCAATTTAATTTCCTAATATTGTCCTGGCCTGTCACGATCCCATCCGTGGGCCTGTGACCGGCACTAGGGAATGGGTAGGCGTAAGGCCACCGAATCCCGTAGTAAGCCTGATACTCACAACACAAATAAATCTCATCTCAACTTTTACTATTATTAATGCCATAATTTACAGTAACATTAAATTTTACACAATTAAATCGTTCCGCCAGAAGAACTAAATGAGACCCGAATCTCAGAAAATTTACAAATGATACATCTACTATTACTACTGCGGAGAATCTAAGATTTACCAATTTACATACCAAATCAAATACATCACCCGATGATGAAGGAGTCGGGTTATTGATTAAGAGTCGTGGGAAGACTAACAGTCACGAATCTGAAAAAAAAAAAGGTAAATTGAGACTGTCAGTCTCGAGAGTGAGTTAAAATCAAATAATCTAGAGACTATTGCAGTCTTCACAGAAAATATTAATTATTCGAATCAGTATATCAAACCATGCACGTAAATACAACTCATATTATAATCATACCATAATAAATAAATAAATAAATAATATATTTTAATTTTTGCGGGATGAGTGGCTCAGTAGAACCCTAACCCCAAATTCTAGTAGCCTTTTGGCTCTCTTAATCCAATAAGACTGGTGCTCAGAGAGCAATGCTCGACCAGGGACTTTACCTCAAGTCTGGTCACTTAAGTATCCAAATATGCCGGCGCCCAGAGAGCAATGCTCGACTAGGGACCTTTACTCCGGCATCTCATTCCAATAGGACTGGCGCCCATAGAGCAAAGCTCGACCAGGGTCCTTAACTCCAGTCCGGTCACTTAATATTCACTGTCTGCCTAAGCCTTTCAGCCCTCTTATTCCGATAAGACTGGCGTCCAGAGAGCAATGCTTGACCAGGGACCTTACCTCCAGTCTGGTCACTTAAGTATCCAAATAAGCCGGCGCCTAGAGAGCAATGCTCGACCAGGGACCTTACCTCCGACCATTTACTCAAATCAGCCCAGAGAGCCATGCTCAACTAGGGCGAATCCATAAAAATCTTATTACATGTCCATTATCACTCTACCGGTGGCATGTTCTACGAAAGCCACATTTCCAAGTCGCAATCATCACATATAATAAATATCATTGTTTAATGAAATCATTCAACACATATCGAAATAAAGATTAAAAATTTAGGGCAAAGCAACGTGCAATTCGTGAGGAAAAATAATAACGTTTATATTATTATAACATTACTAATAATATTTATATTATTTTCAATAATTAATAATCAAGTGAAATCATTTATATTGCGATACTAACAATCATATTAAGCATAAATTCTAAAATAGCATATTAAAATCAGACTTAGCAATAGTGCAATGATTAAATGACTTTAACTCACAGAATTGGGCGACCTCCTAGCTCTACTTCGGTGCCTCGATTGGAGTGAGCCGAACAAACAGATCATCTAATCACGGAAAATAATTTATCAATTATGTTGAACAATAATAATTGACCCTAGGTCTAGATTCCTAGGACTGACTATCTAAGAATCTCGACTCGGGTAAATTCTACCGAAAATTCGGCAGAACCTCCCCTACAACACGGATATTTACTTCTTGTAAAACGTATTAGTCTTATATAGGCCTTAGAAAACCCTAAATCTTAACTAATAAGGATTTACATCTCATATAGGATAAAGATAACTTTTCTAACTGAAAGAGATAACTTAAACAAAGTTCTAATTCAGTTAAAATACATATGTGGGCGCCCATAATAAGCCATAATACCCTAATTTACATAAGTCATATAGATGGGCCTCATAACATAAGTCAAGTTAGGCCTAAAGTCTTCATATGCTCCAATTCAGCTTGTTTGATCCTTTTAAGCCCAATTAGATTAATTCAAGTCTAATAAACTGAATTAGATTTATGAGCTTTGGACTTAAATTCAATTCTTTAGCCTTAATGTGTCCTTAGCCCAAATGTCTTGGATAAGCTCACTGACTGCAATTTAAGGTAAAAATACCAATTATCATTCAACTTCAACTTTAACTTTATTTTTACATCAAAATTCGTATTAGTCTTATATAGGCCTTAGAAAACCCTAAATCTTAACTAATAAGGATTTACATCTCATATAGGATAAAGATAACTTTTCTAACTGAAAGAGATAACTTAAACAAAGTTCTAATTCAGTTAAAATACATATGTGGGCGCCCATAATAAGCCATAATACCCTAATTTACATAAGTCATATAGATGGGCCTCATAACATAAGTCAAGTTAGGCCTAAAGTCTTCATATGCTCCAATTCAGCTTTTTTGATCCTTTTAAGCCCAATTAGATTAATTCAAGCCTAATAAACTGAATTAGATTTATGAGCTTTGGACTTAAATTCAATTCTTCAGCCTTGATGTGTCCTTAGCCCAAATGTCTAGAAAAATACTTCAAATATCTAACAATTTAAACAACGGGAGTCGGGTCCCCAAACTTCACTATTTTTCCGACTCCGCTACACAGCACAAAACACGAGGCAGGCAAACTGACTGACAATTATTTTTGACTCACAAATATCATCAAATGCTCAACATAAACCAATAGACACAAATTAAATCAAAGAATTCTAAATCAACGGGCCAGAGAAAAATTACCGAGACGCTCGATTGCTCGGTCGACTCGTCTCCAACCGTCGGAGTCCGACCGACGATCTGAACACACCATCAGATTTAAAACGATGCGCTGATGATGATCCTCACTTTAGATTTTCTGATCTGATACCCGATCATCCAGAGAGATTTACGGATGATCTCGGCCGTCGACTTGCAAACGAAGCCCGATCGCCACAAAATCGGTGCCATTGAGAAGCTTGAGCTGAGGAGAGTCGGGATATGCCCTCCGATCGTCCATAGTGTAATTCTGGAGTTCTTGCATTCTAATATCGTATAGAACTTGACTTTTTAACCAACCAATAGAATGATCTCATTGATTCACCTTTTTTTCTTTGTGAGATTAGGACTGGATTAGCGATCACCAGCATTTTCATGGATGAGTTTTGCTTTGCCCCGAGATGCTATCTAGACTGTCTTCTTTCTATCCTTCTACCTGACCTGAGCCTAAAGGTAAAGGAATTGAATGCTTCTAGGAGTTAATGAGTATTTATTTATTTAATTAATTTGGTTTTATTTTTATTTGGTTTAATTTGAAATGATTCAATGGAAATTTTAATATTAGTCAATTAAATGAATTATTTTTCTATACCCAATTAGTTGAAATTTTAAGAATTAATTAAGTAAATTATTTGAAGGGTAGAATATATTTTTGGTTATTCTAATTTTTCCCCAATGTATGTGTAACACCCGGAATTTTTATATATTTAATAATGAGTTTTTATTTAAGTTAATTTTAGCTTTATTTTTATTCGGTTTAATTGGAATGATTTAAATACAAATTTTGAATGTTCATGTTAGATAAATAAATGAGTTATTTTTCATATCTAATTAGTTTGATTTTTAAGGAGTTAATTAAGTAAACTATTTGAGAAATGATTATATTTTGGTTATTCAAATTTTCCCAAATGCATATTTATATAAGTAAAATTATATATTGGAAATTTATTTTGGAATAAGGATTGAAAGTATAATGTTATTTTTATGGGGTTTTAATGGAAATTTGTGAGCTTGGTATTTTATAAATAAATATGTCGGTCAGGGGTATTTTTGTAATTGTGTATTTTCAATAATTCGGATTTGGCCCAAATTAAATAGTTAGGGGCTTAATTGAAAGGCTAATAAGAAGTTTGGGGGTTAAATTAGAATTCTGCAGGATGAGATTGTAAGTAATTAAGGAAGTTGAGGGACCAAATTGTAATAAGGAAAAGTCCGGGGGCCTAATTTCGATATTGAAAGGAAAGAAAATTGAGGAAGAAGAGAGGTTGGGAGAGAGAGGCCTGAGAAGGCTAGCCTTGGTCAGCCAGGCGTCGGCTGGCGGCCAGCTATGGCTCTCACGCTAGGAGGAAGATGGCCAAGCTTCCTTGCCGTACGTGTTTTGGCTGGCGGAGACGGAAGATCCGGTGGAGAGAGAAAATGGTGGCAGCCGGTGTTTTTAGGCTTTTCCGAGCTCCGGCCGGAGGATGGACGATCGGAGGACATATCCAGACTCTTCGGCTCGAGCTTCGCGATGGCAACTGGTTTGGTGGCGATCGGGCTCCGTTTGCAAATCGACGACCGATATCATCCGTAGAATTTCTCCGGATGATCGGGTTTCGGATCAAAAATCGGGCGAGGGATCGTCATCGGTAGCGTCGTTGAGTCCGATGGTGTGTCCGGATCGTCGATCGGACTCCCGTGGCCGGGAGAAGTCGGCCGGCGTCTCGGTAATTTTCTCCTGGCCGTTGATCTTGGAAATCCTTTGATTTTAAATTTGTGTCTATTGGGTTATATTGATTATTTGATGATATTTGTGAGTCAAAATAATTGTCTGTCAGTTTACGCCTCGTATTTTGTCTTTGTGTGGTCGGAAATAGTGAAGTTTGGGGACCCGACTCCCGTTGTTTAAATTGTTGGATATTTGGAGTGTTTTTCCGGCGGTCCTGGACCCATTTTACGGGGGGGGGGGGGTAATGTTCGTGTTGTAGGGGAGGTTCTCACGGGATTTTCGGTAGAATTCTCCTGAGTCGAGATTCTTAGACAGTCAGTCCTAGGAGTCTAGACCTAGGATTAATGATCGATTGTTTTAGCATTTTGATAAATTGTTTTCCGTGACTAGATTGTCCGTTTGTTCGGCTCGCTCCAACCGAGGCACCGGAGCAGAGCTAGGAGGTCGCCTTAAACCAGTGAGTTAAAGTCATTTAATCATTGCACTATTGCTAAGTCTGACTTTAATATGCTATTTTGGAAGTTTATGCTTAATATGGTTATTAGTATCGCAAGGTAAATAATTTTACTGGATTATTAATTATTGAAAATAATATAAGTATTATTATAGTAATGTTATAATAATACCAAATATAATCAGTTTTCCACATGAGTTGCCTGATGTCTTACTCTTAATTGTTAATTGTTATTTTGATATGGTTGAATGATTTCATTATACAATGATATTTATTATATGTGATGATTTTGATTTGGGGATGTGGCTTTCGTAGAACATGCCGCCTGATGGGTTACATCAGGACCGCGTGCGCACCGGTAATGATCATGGACATGTAATCAGATTTTTATGGGTTTGCCCTGGTCGAGCATGGCTCTCTGGGCTGATTTGTGTAAATTGCCGGAGGTAAGGTCCCTGGTCGAGCATTGCTCTCGGGGCGCCGGCTTATTTGGATACTTAAGTGACCAGACTGGAAGTAAGGTCCCTGGTCGAGCATTGCTCTCGGGGCGCCAGTCTTATTGGATTAAGAGAGCCAAAATGGCTGTTAGAATTTGGGGTTAAAGTTCTACTGAGCCACTCATCCCGTAAAAGTAAAAATATATTTTTATTTATTCATTTATTTATTTATTACGATATGATTATAATATGGATTGTATTTACGTGCATGGTTGATATATTGATTCGAATGATTAATATTTTCTGTGAAGAAAGTAATAGGGTATGATTATAGTATGATTGGTATTTATGTGCATGGTTTGATATACTGATTTGATTCATCTATGTTTTCTGAGAAGAATGCAATAGTCCCCAGATTATTTGATTTTAACTCACTCTAGACCGGCAGTCTCATTTCTTATTTTGATTCGTGTTGTTAGTCCTCTCGCGACTCTTTACTCGATAACCCGACTCCTTCATCATCGGGTGATGTATTTGATTTGGTATGTAAATTGGTAAATCTTAGATTCTCCATGAGTAGTAATAGTAGATGTATCAGTTGTAAATTTTCCGAGTTTCAGTCTCGCCTAGTTTTTCCGCATCAAGTATTTATGTAGAATGTAATTTAAGATAAATTGTGGCTTTAATAATATTAATTTGAGATGAGATTTGTTTAAATCAGTGAGTGTCAGGCTTACTACGGGTTTCGGTGGCCTTAAGCCTACCCATTCCCAAGTGCCTGTCACGGGCCCACGGGTGGGGTCGTGACAGTATGTGTATATGTATATGTATAAATAAAATCATATATATTGGAAAATTTTGAAAGAAATTGTATAGGATGTTTTTACAAAAGAATTTTGGAAAAATTGGTATTTTAATTGATTAGTGGTATTAAATTTTAAGTTGTAAATTTATTATTTAAATTAATTTTGTGTTAGGACTAAATTGGAAATTTATTTTGGAATAAGGATTGAAAGTATAATTTTATTTTTGTGGGCTTTAATGGAAATTTGTGAGTTTGGGATTTTCGTAAATAAATATGTCGGTTAGGGGTATTTATGTAATTGTGTATTTCCAATAATTCGGATTTGACCCAAATTAAATAGTTAAGGGCTTAATTGAAAGGATAAAGGAAAGTTTAGGGGTTAAATTGAAATTCTGCAGGATAAGATTGTAAGTAATTAAGGAAGTTGAGGGACCAAATTGTGATAAGGAAAAGTTCAGGGGTCAAATGTCGATATTGAAAGAAGAAAGAAAGAAGGAAGGATCAGGGAGAGAGAAAGAAGATTGGGAGAGAGAGAGAGAGGGTGTTAGCCGAAGAAGAAGAAGGCGTGGGTCGTCGGTGGCGGCTGGAAGTCTGGCCGTGGCGGCGGAGAATGGCGGTGTCTAGCGGCCGGGAATCGCGTGGGAGCGACAAGCCGTTCCGGCCGATCTTGGTGCCGATCGACTCCTCTCGGCCTTAGCTTTGTTTTGGCGGCGGCGGTGTCGAAATGGTGGCCGGAAACGGAGGTTCGTGGTGGAGAGAGAAAATGGAGGCAGCCGAGGTTTTTAAGTTTTTCTGGCGAGCTCCAGCGGAGCTATGGATGATCGGAGGACGTATCCCGACTCTCCTCAGCTCAAGCTTTGCATTGGCACCGGTTTCGTGGCAATCGAGCTTCGTTTGTGAATTGACGGCTGAGATCGTCCGCAAATCTCTCAGGATGATTGGGTGTCAGATCGAAAAATCAGAAGTGGGGATCGTCGTCAGCACGTCGTTTCGAGTCCGATGGTGAGTTCGGATCGTAAATCGAACTCCGGCGGCTGGAGGCGAGTCGACCGAGCGACCGAGCGTCTCGGTAATTTTCTCTGGCCTGAAATTTTAGAAATTCTTGGTTTAATTGTGTGTCTATTGGTTTATATTGAGTATTTGATGATATTTGTGAGTCAAAAATAATTGTCTGTCAGTTGCCTGCCTCGTGTTTTGTGCTGTGTAGTGGAGTCGGGAAAATAGTGAAGTTTGGAGACCCGACTCCCGTTGTTTAAATTGTTGAATATTTGAAGTATTTTTCTGGCAGGTCCTGGACCCGTTTTAACGGAGGGTAATGTCCGTATTGTAGGGGAGGTTCTGCCGGATTTTCAGTAGAATTCTCCCGAGTCGAGATTTTTAGACAGTCAATCCTAGGAGTCTAGACCTAGAATTAATGATCGATTGTTTCAGCATAATTGATAAATTATTTTTCCGTGATTAGATGATCTGTCTGTTCGGCTCGCTCCAACCGAGGCATCGGAGCAGAGCTAGGAGGTCGCCCAATTCTCTGAGTTAAAGTCATTTAATCATTGCACTATTGCTAAGTCTGATTTTAATATGCTATTTTAGAAGTTGTACTTAATATGATTATTAGTATCACAAAATAAATAATTTCACTTGTTTATTAATTATTGAAAATAATATAAATATTATTATTAGTAACGTTATAATAATACATATATTATTATTTTTTTGACACGAATTGTACGTTGCCTTATCCTAAATTTTTAATCTTTATTTCTGTATGTGTTGAATGATTTCATTAGACAATGATATTTATTAAATGTGATGATTGCGTTTTGGGAAATATGGCTTTCGTAGAACATGCCACCTGGTGGGTTACATTAGGACCGCGTGCGCATCGGTAATGATCATGGATATAAGATTATTATAGATTTGTTTGCCCTGATCGAGTATTGCTCTAGGGGCTGAGTTCAGTTGATTGTCGGAGTTAAGGTTCCTGATCGAGCAACGTTCTCTGGGTGCCGGCTTATTTGGAATTCAAGTGTTCAGGCTGGAGGTAAGGACCCTGATCGAGCTTGCTCTCTGGGCGCCAGACCTGTTGGATTAAGAGAGCCGAAAAGCTACTAGAATTTGGGGTTAGGGTTCTACTGAGCCACTCGTCCCGTAAAAGTAAAAATATATTTTATTTATTTATTTATTTATTTGGTATGATTATAATATGAATTGTATTTACGTGCATGGTTGATATACTGATTCGAATAATTAATATTTTCTGTGAAAACTGCAATAGTCTCTAGATTACTTGATTTTAACTCACTCTCGGGGTAGCGATCTCAATTCTGTTTTCATATTCGTGGTATTTACTCTTCCCGCGACTCTTACTCAGTAACCCGACTTCTTTATCATCAGGTGATGTTTGATTGGTATGTCAAATTGTAAAACTCTTAGATTCTCCGCAGTAGTAATACTAGGGATATCAGTGGTAATTTTCTGTAGTTTCGAGTCTCGCCTAATTCTTCCGGTAGACCGATTTAATTGTGTAAAATTTAATGTACTCTAAATTGTGGTATTAATAATAGTAAAATTTGAGTTGGGGTTGGTTTGAGTTAGCGAGTGTCAGGCTTACTACGGGATTCGATGGCCTTATGCCTACCCATTCCCTAGTGCCGGTCACGGGCCCTCGGGTGGGGTCGTGACACATAGCTCGCCGGAAAAATCTGAAAACCAAGCTGCCTACACAATGCTTCCTTTACCGAATCTCACTTCTTCAGCCACTGCGGTTTCCTCTAAATAAAAGCCCGTTCTCCGGCGAGTTGACTGCCATAAGACGTACTAGTCGCCGTCGCCGGAAAGGCACGAACGGGGTCGAAGAAGCTGTTGTCCTCTCGCCGTTTTTCTTTTCTCGCCACCCATCGCCGCCGGAGTTGCTGCCGCTTCCTTCACCAAGCTCGCCGGCCTCCGCTGCAATTCCGGCCCGCCCCGCCGTGCCTCAGACGGACGGAATCCTCGGCTGCCATGGAAGCCGACAAAAGCTTCCTCCTTTTCCCCTGATTTTCTTTCTCTCCCCTGACACTCTCTTCTTTCCTTTCTTTCAATATCGATATTTGACCCCTGAACTTTTTCTTATTACAATTTGATCCCTCAACGTTATTAATTACTTACAATTTCATCCAGCAGAACTCCAATTTAACCCCTAAACTTTCCTTTAGCCTTTCAATTAAACCCCTAACTATTTAATTTGGGTCAAATTAGAATTATTGAAAATACACAATTACTTAAATACCCCTGCCGACATAAATATTTATAAAAAATACCAAACATACAAATTCCCATTAAACCCCATAAAAATAAAATTATACTTTTAATCCTTATTCCAAAATAAATTTTCCAATTAAATCTTACACATAATTAAATTAAATAATCAATTTACTAATTATTTCCAACTTAAAATTTAATACCACTAGTTAATTAAAATACCAATTTCTCCAAAATTCTTTTATAAAAACATCATTTACAATTTCTGCCATAATTTTCTAATATATAATTTTATTTATATAAATATGCATTTGGGAGAAAATCTAAATAACAAAAATATAATTTATTTCTCAAATAATTTACTTAATTAATCTCTTAAAAATTCAAACTAATAGGATATAGAAATAACTCTTTATTTTTCAAATATTAAAATTTAAAATTGTATCTAAATCATTTCAATTAAACCGAATAAAAAAAATAAAGCTAAAATTAATTTAAATAAAAACTAATTTATTAATTATTATTATTATTAAAGAAAAAATTCCGGGTATTACATGGCCCTCAAAGTCAAATTCTAGTTGCACTTCAGGGGAGTGTTAGAAATCCCACATTATTAAAGAATAAGAAGTACTAACTCTTTATAGGGGTAAATATCAAACTAACCAAGTGGCTAGTTATAGTCCTTTTGATATTGGTTGAGTCCAAGCTTAGAAATGACAATTCACTCCTTACCGGTGGGTAAGCCTGTAACCCGATCTAAATGGGACAAGAAATACCCGCCTCGCTAATAATGAGGGGGCAATGACGGATTTAAGCCACTCCACCCCATAACTTATTCTGAATTATACCTGAAATATTTATATATATATTTTATTTATAAAATATAAGTAACACCCCATAACTTATTCTGAATTATACCTGAAATATTTATATATATATTTTATTTATAAAATATAAGTAAATAAATATAATTTTTTATAAAATATATTAAATATTATTTACATCTAGACTTTATTTCTTCAATTATATTAAATAATAGTTAAAATAATAAATAAATATATTAAAAGGATTAATAAAAATATATTTTTAGCATAAAAATATATAAAATAAATATAATGGATATTCTCGAATTCGAACCCGATCCGGCTCCGCTTTAAGATTTTCTTTTTATCTCGTACCCTCCTTGATCCTTGGTGGGATGGAAATGAGAAAGGTCAAACCCGTCCCATTACTATTCCTACCCAAGCTATTAATTGGACTCTTATACTCTCTTATTCATTTAACTTTCATCTTAAGTAAATTATTTAATTTTCTAATAAAATAAAAATATTTACTTTATTTTAAAACACAATGATCATAGAAATTTTATTTTTCAATTATGAATTGAATTTTTTATAAATAAATAAATAAATAAATAAATATATATATATATATATATATATATATATATATATATATATATATATATATATATGAGATATTAAAACTCTTTTATGTCATTTTTGATAAATGGTATTTTTCTTTTAATATATATACTTATTTTCTATGCGTACTTTTACATTTATTGTATAATTAATTTATTAACTATTTAAATTATTTTTTTAATTACATAATTATTATATTCTATAAAATAACATTTTAGTTATTTTTGTTATTATACTAATAAATAAAGAATTTTCTAATTAAATAATAATTCAAATTTTGTAAAATAATACATATCAATTTTATGGTTTATCAGAGATTCAAACTTGTATTTGAAATTTGAATAATATTATTGATTTGTTAAATTTCTAATATATTTAAATCATGCTAAGTTTGGAGAATTATTTTTATATATACATGATTATTGGGCGTTTGTTGTATGGTAAATACTCGAACAACAAACTAAAATAGTATGGACAATTAATATTTTAAGAATAGTGGTATAAATCAGATGAGAAAAAATAATACGATATGCTTATATTAAGAATAAATTATGATTTTAAATGTTAATATGCTTATGATAGAAATATATGATAAAAATAAATGACTTATTTAAAATAAGATTATTATCTTTTTCTAGAAAAGATTATAAGTATAACAATTATTTAGTTACTATATTTATAACAATATAAATATAAAAGTATGAACAGATTAAAATATTCTTATAATTAATTAATTACTAACCTTATCTTATTCTAATTATATATGTAATTAATTTAATTTTTTAATCCTAATAGAATTAATTAGTAATTAATCTAATCCAGTTCTAATCCTATCATATTCTTATATACATTCCTAATTCTATAAGAAATTGATGAATACATCATACTATATATATACTTATGATGGAGTTCAAATAACTCACAACAAATTTTTGTAAAAATTGAAAATAATAAGTAAAAAAATATTTATGATACTTTTAATTTTGTTTTATTAATTAATTTATTCACATGTATGTTTTCTTAATCCTAAAATATTTTCATATATATCTTAATCTTATAAGAAATTGATAAATTACTTTATATCACACTCTATATATAGAATTTAAATAATTCAATATAAATTTTTATAAAAATTGAAGTCAAGAAGTCATTGAGACAAATGTATGATTACTTTGAATTTTTATTTTATTGAAATATTAATTTATGTGTTTATTATTATTATAATAATACTTTATTAGTAGAATTACTTATTATTTACTATTATATTATATACTAATTTATTAAATAAGATTATATATGTTATAAAAAATTTATAATAATAATTTGCACGCGTAACCCGCATGACGATTAATACCAGTATATATAAAAACACAGAGGAGGAGAATTTTCAAAATGAGTAAAATATCTTTATACTTAATCAGTAATTACTAACCTAATCCTATTCTAATTATATATAAAATTAATTTAAATTCCTAATCCTAATAGAATTAATTAGTGATTAATCTTCTAATCCTATCATAATGTTGTATACATTCTTAATCCTATAAAAAATTGATGAATATATCACATTATACATATATATCTATGATGAAGTTCAAATAACTCATTACAAATTTTTATAAAAATTAAAGACAAGTAAAAAAAAAAAAAGATATGCTACTTTTTAATTTAATTTTATTAATTTATTTATTCATGTGTATATTTTTTGTGAAAGGCAACACAATGGGATCAAAAGAAAAAATAGAAACAGACTAAGAGGGAAACAACATTGCTCTTGTACGCAGCCTCGCCACACGAAAATATCAACATGAAAAACCACATTTGCAAGTTTGTGAGCAATAGTGTTCTCTTCACGTCGGACATGAGTCCAAAGGATTGAATCAAACTTGAACGACATCATCTTAATATCTGCAATAATGTTACCCCCTTCTCATAGATTAACTTCCTCACCTTTGATAAGTAAGGTAATGTTTGCATTATCGCTCTCAGGAACCACGTTCAAACATCATTCATTTTCTGCAATGTGCACCCTCACAGCAAGGCCTCAGCTTCTGTATGATTACCTCATCAATATTCTTGACCATCTTATTCCATGCACTCAACACCCGCCCCTTCTCAACACACAACACAGCCCCTAAACCCCAACATCTGTGACCAACTTTTCCCGCATCAGTATTAATCTTTGTATATCCAATAAGAGGGGGTCGCCATATACATTCGTAGGCTTGCCTGCGGATCTTTGTAGGTTTTTGTGCTTGTATTAACTCCGAGTGCATCTTGTTTATCATTATAAGAATCTGCTTCAAACTGAAGTTCTTTTGTTTAAATAGGATTTTATTTCTGATGAACCATATATTCCACATCAAGAAACAGCTATACCCAAGCATATCCTTGTTAAAGACTTTGTTAAAAACTTGATCCACTTTGGGAAATCCATATTCCCAATGTTACCTACATAGTGCAAGACAAAAGCCCTCCACGCATATCTAGCAATAGGGTAATCTCATATCACATGACAAATGGATTCCTTAGCCTGCCACACCTATCACATATATCATCACGTAAATTCCTTTCTTGAAAAGTTTTTCTTTAATAGGGACAAAGCCTTTCATGAGAGAGAAAATAGGATATTTTTGAAGGTACTTTAAGTCACCATTAATCACTCTAAGTTTTACCAACCTCAAGAGATGCCCCACACCACCACTATTTGAACCTTTATTCATCTTTACCTGTAGGTAGTAGGCCAAACGTAGAGTGAACAATTCCATTTTTTAGTAATGCCATATTAACTTGTCTTCCAAGCCATGCCGACTAATGGGATTTGCCTTAATAATTTCAGCATCTGAGGCAATAAACATTTGGTCCACTTTAATCTCATCCCAACAAGTCCCAGCCTCTTTCATTAGATCTCTAACTCGTATGCCACTACGTTCATTAGACAATATGGTCCATACTTTGAATGAAGAGGCTCGAGGTAGCCATGAATCTCCCACAACAATTGAGATTCCATTTTCTACCCTCCATCTAGTACCTCTTTTAACTAGATCGAGCGCACCAATAATATTGTTCCAAGTGAAGCTTTCTCTATGTTAGACCTTAGCTTCAAGAAATGTAAAATTCGAATAGTACCTCACCTTCATGATTCTAACAACAAGGGATCAATCATTATTAAGTAACCTCCACCCTTGTTTTGCTAGGAGAGCTAAATTAAAGCTTGCAAAGTCTCTAAACCCCATTCCACCTCTCTGTTTAGAACAACATAGTTTGTCCCAAGAAGCCTAGTGTATAGCATTCTAATTCTCTTTTGATCTCCATAAGAATTTGGCCATCAGTATCTCTAAGTTCTTATAACTGGTTATAGGGATTTTTAAAATGCTCATGGTGTACGTGGGGATTGCTCGCACTACTGATTGAATAAGAATAACCTTTCCCACCTTAGATAACTTCTTTTCCTTCCATTCGCTTATTTTTTTTTCCATATTCTATCCGATAACATATTGAAAACTTCTTTATGTGATGCACCAACTTCCATAGGAAGGCCGAGGTACTTGTCAAATTTTCCCACCAGCTTTACCCCTAAACAATCACTAATCAATTTCCTTCTACGTTCGGGAACATTTTTACTGAACATGGATGAAGAATTCTCATAATTAATTCTTTGTCTTGATGCCATCTCATACACTTGAATTATGGCTTTAATCCGTATGCTTTCCTCCTACAATGCCTTACAAAAAAAATGATGGAATCGTCTGTAAAAAATAAGTGGATAACTGTTGGTGCTCTCCTAGCAACTCGAACTCCATGTATTGCTCCCATTCTTTCTACCTTTGAAATTAATCCTAATAAGGCCTCTACACACATTATAAAGAGAAAAGGAGAAAGAGGGTCTCCTTGTCTCAATCCCCTTTTAGGATTAAAATGCTAATGAGGAGAGCCATTTATCATAATAGAGAAATAAACAGTAGTAATACACCTCATAATAAGATAAATAAAACACACATCAAATCCCATTTTTTTCATCACCTTCTTTAAAAACAACCACTCAAACCTCACACACCTTACTCATGTCTAATTTCAAAGTCATAATACCTGTATCACTTTTTGATTTTTTTTTTTTTTATGGTGAAAGCATTTAAAGGCAATTATTTGTTATTAGGCGATCATGTATAAACGCACTTTAGGTTTGAGAGATTAAAGAAGGAAGCACACACTTTAGTATATTAGAAAGAACTTTTGACACTATCTTGTAGATAACATTGCATAAACTAATGGGTATGAAATCTTTCATTGATTGAGGGTGTTTAATTTTGGGGAACAAAACAATATTGGTATGATTGAAATTTTCAGGGAAAAGAGCATCATTGAGCATATTAATAATAACAGTAGAAACATCATCACCAACAATATTCTAATATTTTTGAAAGAGAAAAGGGGACATTACCATTCGGTCTATGTGATAGCCTGACCTAGAGAAGCGGTCCGATAAGGGCGGAAAGTGGATGCCGGGGCAAAGATAGGATGCTTGGACAAGGAGCGGCTTCTCACAAGCTTCTAGAATGGTAGCACTCTAAGGTACGAGGGAACGTGAATGAATCGAATTGCACATCGAAATAGGGGGGGGGGAATAATTGATAACATATATGTAAAGAGTTGGAACTAATCACATGAGGCGCTTTTTGGTTGTTCGATTATGGAGTTGTAGGAACTCTAAAGTTAAATGTGCTTGGTTCGTGGGATTTTCAGAATAGGTGACCTCCTGGGAAGTTCTCGAATCCGCTAAAAGAACAAAATCGTGAGGCCAGTGGGGCCAAAGCAGAAAATATCTCATGTGACTTGGTTCTTGGTCGTTACAAATAGTATTAGAGCAGGACTCCTCTAGTAGATGTGTGGTTCGAGGATGAACCAGGCGGAAGCTGGTGGGTATGTGATAGCCTGACCTAGATAAGCGGTCCGATAAGGGCGGAAAATGGACGCTGGGGCAAAGATAGGATACCTGGACAATGAGCGGCTTTTGGCAGGCTTCTAGGATGGCAACACTCTAAGGTATAGGGGTACATGAATGAATCGAATTGCACATCAAAATGGGGCGGGGAATGGTTGATAACATATATGTAAAGAGTTGGAATTAATCACATAAGGCGCCTTTAGGTTGTTCGGGTGTGGATTTGTAGGAACTCTAAAGTTAAACATGATTGGTTCATAGAATTTTCAGAATAGGTGACCTCCTAGGAGGTTCTCGAATCTGCCAAGGGGATAAAACCGTGAGCCCAATGGGGGCCAAAGTAGATAATATCTCATGTGATATGGTTCCGGGTCATTACAATTTAAGTGCTTTATGAGAGTGCATTTGTTTTAGAGCTGTGTAAATATCCTCTCTGAGAAAAGTTCTCTGTAAGAATCGCAATTGGTCTTAATTCAATCTGTTGTTAACTCCTTCTAGAGCCTCATCAATGTATAAAAGATTAGATGAGTCAAAAAGATGTTCAAAATATGATACCTCTTTTGACCTCCAAATCCCGAACTCATCCTTAATACCTGATATTGCGTTCCCTGATTTTCTTTGTGATGCCTTATAGTGAAAATAGGTTATATTTCTATCTCCCTCTCTCTACTATTCAACTTTTGATCTTTGCATCCAAAAGATTTCTTCCTTGTCTAGAAGCTTGTTTATTTCTTTTTCTAATATTGCATCAGCTACAAAATTATTATCATTTAGATCAGCATCCTGCGAGGCAGCAATTGATTTCCTCTTCTCAATAATCAATCTCCTAATATTATCGAATTTCTGATTACTTCAGGTCACCAAACCACCAAGGTAGTGATTAATCTTATTACATATGGAAATCCAGTTCCTTCGTGCTGTACACAGTCTCGATTGGCCTATATTTTGATCTTCGACGTCATTTCATGTATTTGTTTAACTTAAAACACCAAAATATCTTCTAATAGCTGTTATCGATAATTATTTGAATTAAAAAGATTTTATTTTGATATTCATCAAACTAAATATCCGATAAATAAAAAAGAATTATTATTTAAATTATTAATATTATTTGATTTCCTAGGATTTTCTAAATCCTACTATTATAAGTAAAAGGCGATACTCTAGGTTTAAGGTTAGCTATTTTTAGTAATTGTGAGAAAATTCTTATTAGTAGTTGATAGGAATCAAGAAAAAAGAAGACAGCAAGAACTTTATTTTAGTAAATGTTTTTTCATAGAAAGACAGTATGCTTTTCAAAACCCTTTTCTACAAACCAAACATTAGAAACAAACCTTAAAAGCACTAGATTCATAACCAATATTTAATTTCACCTTCTCATCATCATTATAGACTCGAGAATCAGCACAATACGGTGACAACTTGAGGATTTTCAAATCCAGCATCATCAACATCCTCTACTCTCTTTAATTTTATGTTATAAAAAACATATTAGGATTAATTGTGAATATTCTACGTGATTTGTGTGTTCGGATCTAGGATTTTAATAATCTAATATGCTTTTGTAATGTTTATGCATGCTAAGTTTTGAATTTGATAATATATTTTTATTGGATTTTGGATATGATGAATCAAATAAGTAGGTTTAGCATATTAGATTTGTTTTTCCTTTATGATAATTTATATTATTATATGATTATATATGATTTTAAGGTTGCATGATTAGTTTTAGGATCTGCTATGAAAAGCTTCTATCTTTCGTTATTTTATTTTATTTTATATAATATATGTTCAGTCTTTGTTTTATTCAATTTTTATGTTTTTATTTCGTGCTTTCTCACATATTAATAATGTCTGATATGTTTCATGCATATAAATCGACATCTGGGTGAGAGAGGGCTGAAAATTGTTCAAAACCGACTTGAGCAAGAGCTTAGAGCCGATCGGCTCATTAACCTTATCAATCGACTATTCTTGGATTTTTGCCCTAATTTTAGACTTTTTAACCGTTTTTGGAGATTTTCTGTACTTGTAACCTAGATTAGTTGTTTTCTTTAAGTTTATTAGTTGTAGGAAGGGTTATAATAGTTAGATTTACATTTTTGCTTTATGTTTTTCTTTATTTTGGATGTATGACAAATACTTGATTACCTGATTGTTAATAAAAATTGAACAAATAGACATAGGTCTTAAAATTGGACTTTGGCATGAAATTTGTAGTACATTAGGTTATTGAGATGGTAAATTGAGCTTAAGTTAAAATCCATATAGGCTTAATAGGTCTTTGCCATATTTTTAATTAATTAATGAATCCAATTAGAATAAGATCATTCAATTGGACCTTGGTAAAGGTAGTCCATTTAAGTTAAAAATTTGGTAATCGAAAGCATAACTTGTAATTAAGCTAAACTAGACGGGCCTCTGTATATAACGAAATAGTTAATTAGGTTAACAATTTAAATGAGGATTGGGTCTAACTAAAATGGGTTAGATTTAAGTGGACCTCACATGTTATAATGATTATTTATAAAATATCATTGTTGTGTTTATAGGGAATAGCCCGTTAAATAATAAATTTAAACATAATGGTACACAAATAAAGAAGTTGGCTTTCAAATCCATCTTTTGATGTAACAAAGCTTTCTTATGGAATCAAGAAATGCCACTCAATTAGTAAAAGTGTCACAGAAAATTATTTGGGTGACGACTCCATATCTTCACGTTAGTCTCTGTAACTAGTTAGTGTATTTTCTATTAGGTTGAAAATTCTTACAGTGCTGTAGTTATTATAGACATTTGGGTATGCGTCCGAACCCATGATCCACAAATAGGGTTGAGGAGAATAAAAGAAAGAGGATGATGATAAAGAAGAAGAGTAAAAGAAGAAAATATAGATGATCGTATAAAGGCCGTAGAAAAAAAGAAAGAGTTTACAGTATTTTTTGCAAAAGAAGTTGGTGTACATTTAAGAAAATAGTACACATAGTGTAAATGATATTATTTCAAAAGAAATGGTATTCTCTGTAATTTCTTCTTAAAAATGTCAAAGGAATAGTTTGTTGCCAATGGCCCAATGCTGTTGCAAACATGCTTTTGCTTTCGCGCTTTCTTTATGGGCTGTCGTAGGCTCAGCCCATATGTCCTTCCCTTTCCTTTCTGGCCTCTTTTCTTTTCTCAGGGCGGGCACATTTTTCACTCGCTCGTCAGACCACTATAACAGACCAGAGATTGAACGCCTTAAAATCGCCTAAAAATGAGTTCACTCGCTGTCAAATTCGCTAAGTTCTTGAGAGTCTCTTCTCCTGCTGCCACTACCTCTTCTCCAGGTCATCTCTCTCGCCTTCTACTTGTACGGATATTTTTATATGTGCAAGTCCATGTTCATGTTCGTCTTCTTTTCATATGTTAATGGTCCTGTACGAATGAATTTATAGGTGAAAATATATATGCTCCATTTTGGCTATTCTATAAAATGCAGTTTGAACAACACATGTTTTGGCTGCAAATATTTGATCATTTTTGTTCTCAAAGGAATTTTATCGAACACTTGATGAACACTAGAAATATATAATTTTAAAAGTGTGCATATTTTTTTAGGATAATTGTGAAATGGGTGTTTCAGGTAAATAATTTGAGGTGACTTATTCTTTTTGGATGTGACTGTAGTGGTGGGTTTGCAGAGAAGCTTTAAAACATTGTACTCAACTGAATCATTTAGTGGAGAGAATGATGTCGGGAAGAATAATGAGTTGGACGAGGAGTTTGATGATTTTCTTGGTGAGAAACCTGAGTTACAAATACAAGGTGTTGATCCTAGGAAAGGTTGGGGATTTCGTGGCGTCCATAAGGTATTTGATTTGAAATTTTAAAAATCTTTAATCTTTAAATTTTTCAATATTCTGGATTCTGGATAGTGCAGCTGTCCACTTTACATAAGTGATAAATAAGACTCTCAAAAAGACAAATTGTAGAAAATGGAGTTTTGTTATTCTGTATCTTTCTCTATTGCTGTCTAATTTAACTTGTGGTCATACACAGGCTATCATCTGTGGGAAAGTTGGGCAAGCTCCTGTACAAAAAATCTTGAGGAATGGCCGGACAGTAACTATTTTTACTGTTGGAACAGGGGGCATGTTTGACCAAAGAATAGTAGGAGCAAAAGACTTGCCAAAACCTGCTCAGTGGCATCGAATTGCTGTGCATAATGAGACTCTTGGGGCCTATGCTGTTCAACAACTTGCCAAAAAGTATATTTCCATTTTTTCGAATGCCCAATTTTTACTCTGCTTGAGAGAGAAAACAAAGGAGAGCTAATTTCCTCAATGATTGTCTTTTTGTCTCATGAATGGAGCTTTGGTGCAGTTCTTCTGTTTATGTTGAGGGCGAGATTGAAACTAGAGTTTACAATGATAGTATAAGTGGTGAAGTTAAGAACATTCCAGAAATTTGCATACGTCGTGACGGTATGCTTTTCTTATATATCTGCTTATCTCCATTTATTTCAGCACTTCTGCCCATAAGGTGTGCTTGTTTTTAAAGCTACTGCTGAATAAGTTTTAATGCTGCCCTGAAAATTTTATCTTTCTTTTAATTGACTTGATGGCATCTCACACCTTTGTCTTCGATATTATCATTGACAAATGTGGAGATGGATGATATAACTGCTAAGTGGTTTATGAAAACATTCCCCAACATTAGGCCTTCTGGTGTAAAACAAATCATAATTATAATTACACTAGGTAATTATTCAATGGAAACAGAGTTGTGAAAGTCTTTACAATTGTGTTCTTTTGAGTTCTGACCTTGTATTTTCTTTTTGGTTGTTTTCTCTGGCAATGCACTGGCAATGAGAACACGGAAATAAGTGTAAAGAAAGATCACATAGAGTTTAACATAATTTTATGGACGGTATTCAATTAACACTGGCCCTAAAGATTTTGGGGATGGTAGAAAGGTTGACAGACAATATAAATGAGCTATTTTGCAAAGATATAGATAAATTGTGAACTAGATTATCTATAAATTTAGCATTGATACATTGTATGGTGTACTTCCATATCCTCACATTTTTTACCCTGTTATTTACCCCTTGCAGGGAAGATTCGCCTCGTAACAAGCGGAAAAAACGTCAGTGATATTTCGTTTGACGATCTTCGTAAGTTTTGTTTTCTCACTGGTATTTCTTACCAATGACATGATCCAAGTCCGGACTCTGGATTGCCCTATGTTTTCGCGAGTCATATTACTTATTTCCAATGCACTGTTATCTTTGAGCTAAAAATCTGCTTTTCCTTTTTCATCTTCTTAAACCTCTTGTATTTATGTTGCCTGGCAGGCGAGGGACTGTTTTAGCTGAAAGTGAGTCTACATCAAAAATCTTAGTTTTGGAAAGCATGACTTCCTGGATCCTTTTTGTAAGATTTAGATACTGTTCTAGTGTGACAAGTCGATTATTTGGTTCAGTATTTTAATTAAAGACTTGGTTGTTTAGTCAGTCTTCTGTCTATATTCTCTTTTCTTCTGTGTGGTTGTGGGCGGCATGCATATGCTTCCTTTTTTTCTTTTTTCTTTGTTAGTTCATGTTTTCAACATAATTTGGGAATAGTCTTACACTCCGTAGATTTGAATATGAGATTTTCAAGTTGAATTCGAAGTCTAAAATGTTGGTATGTCCTTTTGTGGATATATGTTTAGTAATTTATTAATAACTAGTTCTTAATCCAAATTTTAATAATTTAACTTGTTATTATTCATTTATAAAAAAAATTAAATAACTAGGAAAAAATGAGAATTAGCATGTTAATTTGTTTAGTAATTAATATTTAACTTGCAATAGATATCTATTTTTCTTCTGTATTGTTGTTAATTTGTATCTAAATATAAATGCCTGATCCCATAAATAAAACCATATTTGATAGAATTTCACCACTTTCAGGAGAAATATTTTATAATATAGATTTTTTTCCCTTACATTATTATTGTTTTCTTTTTTGTTATTCCCATTATCTAATATAAAACCTCACTTTTTCTGTTTTATCAAATTTCAATTATTTTTCATTTTTTTCTTTGTCTATTTTTAACAATCTTGTTTATAATGTATGACAAATTGCAAGAAACATGAACAAATTAGTTTATCATATAGTGCATATATATATTATATATATCATTATAGATAAAATGGATGCTCCCATGCCCTCATCATTATTATTTTAATGTTCTTAATTATTCATGTGTCAAATACTTGAATCCATAATAATATAAAATGGATGCCTCATATGCACTCATCATTATTATTTTAATGGTTTTAATTGTTCATGTATCAAATACTTAAATTCATAATCATCAATTAAATTATTTTCATGATTCATAAAATCTTAAACTAACATTTTTCTTATAGATTTCATATACCAATAAAAAGAATAAAATAATCTATGGTAGAACTTTTCTTTCATTTAATTTGAAAATTTTTTAGTGCATATATATACCGTGATTCGATCTGTGAGTCCGTAATCGGCACTAGAGAATGGGTAGGCGTAAGACCATCGAATCTCATAGTAAGTATGACCATTCACTAACTTTATTAAATCTCATCTAATAGCACTGATGTCATAATTTATCTTAATCATTAAACTCTACATATTTAATTTGGGCTGGCAGTAGAACTAGGCAAGATCTGAAACTACAAAAAGTACAATTGATAAGCCTATTATTTCTACTGCGAAGAATCTAAAATTTTACAAGTTAAACATACCAAATCAATTATATCACCCAATGATGAAGGGGTCGGGTTGCTAGATAAGAGCCGCGAGAAGACTAACAATCACTGATATGAAAAACAGTAAAATTGAGACTGTCAGTATCGAGAGTGAGTTAAAATCATATATCCCAAAAACAGTTACAAACACTTTAATAACACATTTATTTAATTTAAAATAAATATTAAGTCATGTAAAAATAAACATGTCATGCCATGCTTAATTAAAAATAACTTTCACCTACTACGGGACGGGCAGAACCCTAATCCCAATACTAAACATCTCGACTCTTTCTCATTCTAACAGAACCAACGCCCAGAGAGCGAAGCTCAATTAGAGTTCTTAAATCCAGTTCAGTCACTTAATTAACACTAACACTCTTAGTCTTTCGGCTCTCTTACTCCAATAAGACTGGCACCCAGAGAGCGAAGCTTGACCAGTGTCCTTAATTCTAGTATGGTCACTTAGATTTCCAAATAAGCCGGCGCCTAGAGAGCAATGTTCGACCATGGACTTTTACTCCGGCACACTCACTCTACTTAGCCCAGAGAGCAATGCTCGACCAGGGCAAATCCTAATTTACCTTTTTAAAATTTACAAATCTTTACCTCCTTATTTTCTGTCTCTGATTCATGTTCTACAGCCGTCCCATCCCGAGTCAACACGAAACAATAAAATCGTAATGCAGCAAATAAAACTTATATAAATAGCGATTAAAATAACTGATTAAAGTATTAAATCATGTAATCAAAATTATTCTTAAAATTTCAGCATAACACATGCAAATAGACATATGACTTTAACTCACAGCTTTGACGACCTCCTAGCTCTGCTCCGATGCCTCGAGTGGAGCGAGCCGAACTGAAGGACTATCTAATCACGGAAAATAATTAATCAATAACGTTGAAATATTTGACAATTAACCCTAGGTCTAGATTCCTAGGACTGACTGTCTAAAAATCTCGACTCGCGTAAATTCTATCGAAAATTCGGCAGAACCTCCCTTAAAATACAGATATTTACCCTCCGTAAAACGGGTCCAGGACCTGCCAAAGAATACTTCAAATATTTTCAACAATTTATTTTAATGGGAGTCGGGTCCCCAAGACATCACTTTTTTTTTCCGATTCTGCCACACATCACAAAACACGACTTAAGGCAGATAGTCCGACAATTAATTATTTTAACTTACAATATTTTTTTTAATGCTCAACACAAATCAATAAACACATAATTTACCAAAGAATTCTAAAATCAACGGGCCAGAGAAATTACCGAGACGCTTGATCGCTCGGTCGACTCGCCTCCAGCCGCCAGAGTCTGATCCGACAATCTGAATGCACCATCGGACTCGAAACGATGCGCTGTTGACGATTCCCGCTTCCGATCTTCCGATCCGACTCCCGATCATCTGGAGAGATTTACGGATGATCTCGGCCGTCGATTTTTAAACGGATTCTGATCGCCACGAAACCGGTGCCATTGGAAAGCTTGAGCTGAGCAGAGTTTGGATATGCCCTCTGATCATTCATCCATAGCTGAAGCTCGCCGAAAAAGCCAGAAAACGCAGGCTGCCCCTAACTTTTCACTTCGTCGGATTTTGCAATTCCGGCAGCCTCAAAGTGTGGAGATGGTCGGAAAAGAAAGCCTCGAGCTACTGATCATTTTGAGCTCAGAATCGCCGGCAACGGCTGCCGGAAACACCATGAACGGTGGCAAAGCGGCTGCCTCTCCCATTTCACGCCTGCTGACGCCGTTCACTGCCACTGCTGCCGCTAGCTTCCTCGCTGACGCCAGCAGCAGCTTTTGCCGCCACTGCGGCACCACGGACGGGCCTCCACCGCTGCCGCCACTGAAGGCCGACGCCCCCTATCTCCTCCTCTTCTTCCTTTTCTTCTTCTTCTTCTTTTCTTTCTTTTCTTTTCTTCTCTATATCGATAATTGATCCCCAAACTTTTCTTTCTTACCATTTAGTCCCTCAACTCTTTTAATTACAATAATTTCGTCCTATAAAATTTTCAATTAACCCTTAAGCTTTTCTTTAGCTTTTCAATTAAGCTCCTAACTATTTAATTTAGGCCAAATTAGAATTATTGAAAATATACAATTATATATTTACCCTTACTTTTAAATGTTAAATTACTAAAAAGCTCTTGCCGACATATTTAATTACAAATATACCAAACATATAAATTTTTATTAAAACTCCATATTAATAAAATTATACTTTTAATCCTTATCCCAAAATAAATTTCCAATTTAGTCCTAACACACAATTAATCTAATTAATCAATTTGCTAAATATTTTTCAATTTAAAATTTAACACCACTAGCTAATGAAAATGCCATTTTCTCCAATAACTCTTTTATAAAATATCATTTTCAAATTCTTCCATAAATCTCAATTATGGAATTTAATTTATATATATTCATTGGGGAAAAATTTTAAATAACCAAAATACAATTTATTTTTCAAAGAATTTACTTAATTAATTTCTTAAAAATCAAACTAATTGGATATAAAAAATAACTCCTTTATTTGTCTAGCATTAACATTTCCATTTAAATCATTTCCATTCAAACCAAATAAAAAAAATACAATAAAATTAATTTTAATAAAAACTCATTTATTAATTATTATTAATATTATCATTATTAAAAGAAAATTCCGGATATTACAATATGAAAATAAAGTTTTTTAATTTTTTAAATTACTTTTTATTATTATAAGTTATGATTTAATAAGATTTATTCTTGTTTAATTTATTTCAACCATTTAATTTAATTTAGTTGCACTTAGTTGTCAAAAAAAGAATTATCTTTATTTAAAACTTGATATTATAAATCTTGTTTTAAATTCTCTATGTCCTATCCTTTTTTGCAAGTTGGCTCCAAGCTCTTTTTTATTCTTGCAATTAATTAAATAAATTAAGAAAAAAGAATTTGATATTTACTTTTGAGTTTTATTTCTTTTATCAAGAAAAGAATGCATTATACTAATTCATAATGTCTCTTACATGGGAACTTATAACATAGGTGTGATTACTTATAAAAAGTTAGTTTTTTCTAGAAAGTTTTCAAATGGAAACATAAAATAAAATTTTATTTAACTATACTATCTTTTCAAAATGAAACTGGAAAATAATTTTTTATATTTTTAAATTATAACTAAATTTTAAAAATAAGCTTTAATATGTTTTTTATATTCTTCTTTATATAAGATGTTGTTTGTTTTCAAATAAAAATAATGAGTTTTTATTTATTTATTCTATATTTATCTTTTAATTTTAAATAATCACCGAAATAGAAAAATAAAAAATAATATATATATTAGCATGTAAATATATTTTATAAATTTTTTATAAAAATGAAAAGTTTTCATTTTTTTAAATTTAAAAAAAAAATAAAAAAAAAATTCTCTAGAAGTAAATATGTTTATAAGGATTATGTATTAGCTAGTCTAACATTTTTTGCCAAGTTATGAGCTACTTGGTTATAAAATCTGTAAATATAAAAATGGACCACATCATTCTTAGACTAAACTAATTACATAATGATATATGGTATTTTTTTATTAAGTATTGTATTTCGATCGATTGTTTGATGATAAATAAATTAACCAATACAAATACAACACTTAATTAAAAATAATATATATTATTATTAAATTAGTTTGGTTTATAAATGATGTGCTAGAGTAAATCTATCTAATAATTTTTTGTTGAAATTGAGTTAAAGGCTGGTGACCCATCTTATTAAATAGTATATTGATTCACGTTTTTAGAACAAATAATATTACTGTAATTCACAAATAGTATTCACAAGCAACTTCCCCATCATCCCCAAGGGCTTTGAAAAATAAATAAATCTTTTGGCTTCAGAATGCTCATTTAGGCTTTGATAATAAGACTTGAGGTATTATGGCTTTCCAAACGAAGAAGAAGAAGAAGAAGAAGAAGAAGAAGCTTGATAAGTATTTCAGAAAATGATGATAAACACAAATTATTAATAGACAAATATTCTTTAGGGAATTTTTAGATTACAAATTCAAAGACCCTGAATTTTATTTTTTATTTTATGTATTGAGAAAAAAGAACTATTTAATATTTTCTCAAGATATTTTATTCATTCAATTTCACATTAGAACGTCGTGAGAAGAAAAGAAATTGAAGGAAGAAATAAGATATAGGGAGAAATAAAAAAAAAAAAAAAAGAGAAAATAAAGGAATTGTGAAGTGATAGTCAGATTTATAAGAGCAAATCAGTGTATATATTTATGAAAATATAAAGGTCTTGTCTCAAAAAACTGCTCATTTTTTGTCATGGAAAATATTATAAATATTTAATCTACCACTATGTTATTTAATTAAGGATGTTTTTTATTTTTCTAAGTGATAATAATATTAAAAAAAATTAATTAAACATTACATGCACAAATCTATTATTATTGGATATGAATTAATAATGGTGTACTTATTATAATATTATTATAACATATATAAAAGTGTGAATGCAAAGTTAAAATCCTACGAGTTATGTGATGAGTGCATCTAGATATTTATTTTTTTTATTTTTTTATTTTAGAATAAATAGTATAAAATAATTATTAGAAAAATGTCATAAAATAATTTCTAAGTGTGAATTATATTGAGATAATTAATCATTTTTTAATTATAATATACATAGAAATTGTGGCAAAAAAGGCAACCTCTATAAAAAAATTTAATATTTTATATTTTACATAATCTTTATTTCTAGGGGCTATAGTCGTTTTTACTTTTATATATTTAGATTTAATCTATAGCGTATAAATAACAAAACACTCCTTCAATAGTTTTAAAGTAACTGCGTATCTACGATTTAAATTCAAAATGTTAGTTAAGCTGGAAGAGACTCTTACTGTCTTATTTACACGATCTTCATATTATATGCTTCCTATATTAACATATGGGCCTTTTTATCTTCCACTGCAGTACATTAATATTATTAGGAGAAATCTGGCAAACGGAAGAAATAAATTGCTATACATGGAATGGAACTTACCTTACATAGTAAGTAGTAACCTATAAAGGATCAAAATCTGTTCATGTCTTAAACTTATGCATGAAAAAGATCGCACTTGGATGGCGTGGGATTACATCATTCATTGTTATATAAAGGGCTATATGAATTAATTTATATAAATTGGATTTAAATACAAATTTTAATAATTATTAGTATAATTATTCCATTTCTTAATTCAAAATTTTTATGAGAAACTCTTTAATTAAAAAAACTCATATATTTCTAATGTGTTCTTTACTTTTATATATTTCTTGGTGAAATCTAAAGTGTCGTAATTTACGGTGACTTAATTTTTCTTTCAATACTTTTATATGTTTATTTAATGAAAATTGATAAAATTTAAATTAAATTTATATAAAAAAAATTTAATATAAATTTGATCTAAATTTATAGATTTTAATTGAATAAATACATAAAAATATTAAAAAAATAATTACATCATTATAAACTATGGTGCCCCAGTGACCTATTTTTTGTATGTTTTTCCCTTATATATTAACATATGGTCACTTTTCATCTTCCACTACATTACATTAATATTATTGGGAGAAATCTGGCAAATGGAAGAAACAAATTGCTATATATGGAATGAAACTTACCTTGGATAGTAAGTAGTAACTTAAAAAGGATCAAAATCTATCCATGGATTAAAATATTAAATGAAAAAGATCGCACTTGGAATGGCGTGGGATTAAATGAATCGTTACTATATAAAGTGCTATATTAATCAACTTTTTTCAAGAATATAGCCTTCTTTCTTCAAAAAACAGAACATAGCATTCTATTTTTTACTCATGGCCCGCTTGCACATAACAATATTCTGCATAGTCATTCTTATTTTACTGTGCATCGTAACATCTTCGAATGGAAGAAAGCTTTTGATCATGGAGAATGGAAACGTCATTCCTTTAAATGATAGAGCACCATCTCCGAAAGTAGTCGCTGCCACAGTCCCTAGTAAAAATGCTGGCCTACTTCTGCTTTGTCAACACCGAAAGAGTTGTAATCTTTCGACCAAAACTTTGAAAGATGGGTCAGCCCCAAGTCCTGGAGAAGGTCATAAGATTAATGACTCTGGCCCAAATTCTGGAGATGGTCATAAAATTAATCTCATCGCCAACATTTATGAAAATAAATCTATCCCAAGTCTTGGAAAGGGTCATGGTCTTTCGACTAAAATCTTAGAAGATGGGTCTACTCCAAGTCCTGGAGAGGGTCATAAGATTAATCTCATAGCCAAAATTTATGAGGATAAATCTATCCCAAGGCTTGAAAAGGGCCATAGTCTTTCGGCCAAAATCTTAGAAGATGAATCAGCCCCAAGTCCTGGAGAAGGTCATAAGATTAATTACTCTAGTCCAAGTCCTGGAGAGGGTCATAAGATTAATCTCATAGCCAAGATTTATGAGGATAAATATGTCCCAAATCTTAAAAAGGGTCATAGTCTTTCGGCCAAAATCTTGGAAGATGAATCAGCCCCAAGTCCTGGAGAAGGTCATAAAATTAATTACTCTAACCAAAATCCCGAAGAGGGTCAATAATAAAATTAATTAGGCTAGCCCATGTTCTAGAGAAAATAATAAGATTAATCAATCTAGCCCAAGCTCTCGATAGCATCATGATGATTGGCTATTTGTATTTCATTTATTTTTTCCAGAGAATAATATATTGAGCCTAGGCTCATTTTGTGCTTGGAATTACTTCTGTTTTAATGCAATGATATTCAGAATGCAGTTTGGATGACTACTGAATTTCTTACATGTACGAAACATTTTGGTGTTGTCTAATTCGTCATTCTTTTATAGTTTTGGATTTTTGGTATAAATGCAAATAAATACATATATCAACCTTTAGGTTTAAGGGTGTGTTTGGTTGGAGGTTAAGGAAGACAACAGGTGAGGTTATATTCTCTTTCTTCCTCCATCACCTCATCCCCTCCCTCTTTTCTTCTTGTTTTTATTACTATTTTTCTCCTTTTCTCCTCTTTCCGAATGCTATTTGGTAAGCTTTGAATTGAGTTCCTAAAGGTTTGGACTAAATACTATTAGAATATATGAATTTTTTTTAATATGATAATAGTCCTGATTAATTTATGATTTTTTGTCAAATTTAATTATTTTAATACTTTTATGTTCCCGATTAAACTATATACGATTTTCTTATATTTAATCCTGATTGTAAGACTAATTAGTTTTAATATCTCTGTAGTCCTAATTAAAAAAAAAATCATTATGGATAATTGTAAATAAAATAATTTCTTTAAAAAATATGGATTTATTGGTAAATATTTAAATATATAAAAGGTATTATTTTTCTGTTTATATGCTCTCTCGTTCGACTCAGGAATTGAGTTGATGAGTGTACTAACAAATGCATATAAGGATTTTGTTTTATGATCTTGTCAATGTGAAAATGAATACTAAAATGTGCAACTAAATAATTTAAATAATGCAATAGTTTTTTTTTTTTAATGAAAAGAATGAGGTAAAATCGATTGCATACTTAAAAGGATTCTTTTTCTAATTAACTGACTGTTTAATTATACAACTATATAGCTATCATGTTTAAATTCTATCAAAATCTAGTAATGAGGACCTCATCGAAATGGAAATACACATTTAAATTATTTACCTATACTGAAATTTAATGATAATTTCAGTGATGAGGAATGGAAACTTTTCATTAGAATGTACATTAACTTGTCATATATATATATGTAAATAGTTCTTTTTATATATTAATAAGTAAGATATTCAACATGAAATCATATATTATTTTATTTTTATAAAGAAAAAAAATAAAAAAATTGTTTACAAAATTAAATTAATATTTATAAGAGATATAACGAATAATTTATTTGTCATTTCTTGGTAAAAGAATTCAAATGAAGTTACTATACATTAATGTTAACAAAATAATAACTAAAATTAAAAAAAAAAAAATTTAGTCTATTCATTTTAAATATAAAAAACTACTGATGAAAAGTTTCAATTTGGAGCTTTTGTAAACTGAAGCTTTTTATTGTCCTAACAGCTGCCGGCTGCTGTTCAAAAAATTTAACCAAACACTTTGACATAGCTGTTGGAAACTGAAAAGCTATCGGCTGTTCTCCAATAGCTATTCTAAATACCCCCTAAAACTTGTTTTGTCTTCTGCCGTTTTTATAAATTAAATTACCTAAACAAGAAAAATACTTTTCTTTCCTATTAGCTACATGATAATATAATATAGTTAATATAATTTATAATAATTAGAATAGTGTGAACACGGCTTTTTAGGTTCGTCTTACACGGTATGCGACTATAATATGCTATCGAAAGTTGCTTGTCTGTATTAGGCTCGTTTGAAATGAATAGTTTAGAAGGAGGCTTTAAGGGATTTATGAGCATGAATGATTAATTCTAAAGTATGTTCATGCGTCAATGATTAATTCTAAAGTATGTTCATGTGTGGATTTTAAGATTGTGCGTTAGGATAACTGTCCGGAGGAAATTAGCAAAAAATTAAGTGAAAGTATAATCAGTTGAGTCCCACATACTAGATGAATGGATAAACATATAACATTACATTTTTCAGTAATATATTATTTATATTTATTTTCTCATAATTTGTCAGAATAATGCCACTGAAGCATGTATTTTAAATGCAAATTTAGAAACTTGATATTTTCTATAGAAATTGGGAACAAATAATGCTATTTTTAGTTTTATTTTATATGCAATTATAATTTTACTTAGCTGGATAAATGAGTATACACTCATTTATGTGACCTATGAGATCACATTTTGAGCTTCAAGTGTAAACAAATTATACTATCTTTGGGACATCGCTTAGTATACACATAATCTTTAGGGCATATGCTAGGTGGTGTCTTTTTGGGGCTTATTGTCTGCGCGCGTATGACTAGTTATTTGTATTTTGTGCTGCCAGGTGAGACGTCTTTGCGCTCAAAATTTTCGGGGATCAGTAGGGTACATCTATGAGTATATATTGTTTTCGACTAAACATTAGAAAGTTAGGTCCAGTTTGAGTAGGACAGTTACAGGTTTGATCAAACTGGAACCGGAGGTGGCCGACTCTATTATTACGATGTTTACTTTTATATATGCTATATCATATTTATATTTGATATACAAATTAATATTAATAAGGAATATGCAACATATATGCTTTATTAATTATTTAATTTATATTAAAATTATAATAATTTATTTGAAAATTGACTAATATAATTATTATACAATGTGTAATAAATTTAGCCATAAAATATGTATATAATATTAATTCATAAATAAAATATATATAATTTTTATTAAGTTTGGCGCAAAGCGCGAATATTAAACTAGTTTAGAATAATTTAACGCATATTGAATAGAATTTTTAAGGACAATAAAAAAAGAGTTTTAATATTCTTTAATTCTCTTTATATTGAGAATTTGTTTTGCAACTTTTCTTTGGAAGTTATATGGTAAATATTTCTTGATTGTTACCCTATTTTTTTAACTTGGATTTACCAACTGATTATGGGTGAATCTGAATCTAAATCCAACAAGGTTTATAATAGCAAAAAAAGAGATATTAATTAACAACTATCACCAAGCATGATATTGCATATACAGTCATGAGTGGTGATAATTCCTCGAGGATCTTAATCTTCTGGAGCCTCTTGCACTTGCGATCAAATCATGCCAATGGAACTGGGCCACTTAGTTTTAGTCGTTTTCCTCATAATTATATATTGAAGTAAGGTACAAATTCTGTTAATTATACACACAGCATATTTTTCTATATTAGAGAGCTCACACTACATCCAAGCTGAACATATATATGTCATACTTGCAAATGTTTAATACAAGCCCGTGGAGTAAAAACCATGAAAATATGGTTTTAATGATCCACTTCCAGTGTTCTTCGAACTTCATAAACCTACACAGACGAAATGGTTGTCATTTACCCACTGTAAAAACCAATTTTCCATATAAGAATGCTGAAAATTATAAAAGAGGCAATGAATTACTTACCCTCTCTGGTTCGGATGTAATTACTTTTTATGTAGTGTAAATTAGTGAGTGCATTACTTATGTCCATTCTATCTTGAGGAGACTCCATGGAACATGCTATCCCAACTTTGATCATGGAAATTAAGCATTTGACTTTGCTATCTGCAGCTTTTGGTTCCATTGACCCTTGATTATTATTCGTTTCATCTCCTTGTAGCAGAATTGGATCTACAATCTCCGACACTTCATCAGGTAATGCCATTCTGCAAATGCTATGAAGGTTATGGTTTCCTGTAAAGTTGTCGTCTGTGGGTTTCTTTCCTGTCATCATCTCCAGAAGTAAGATCCCATAGCTGTAAACATCTCCACTCGTCGAGACCTCACTTCCTAGACCATACTCTGTGATTGAACAGAAGAAAAAAAAATAATAAATACCTTCTCATTTTAAATTGAGAAAAGTGATGTAACAGAATTGAAAAGTTAGCATATATATAACGACCTGGAGGTGCATAACCAATTGTCCCTCTCACCCCCATTGAGCTACTTTGAGCAGGATTCGCTAGTTGAGGTAGAAACTTTGCCAGACCAAAATCTCCGATATGAGCAACCATGTCTATATCAAGAAGAACATTGCTTGGCTTTAGATCGCAATGAATAATAGGCCTTTCACACTGATGGTGGAGATAATCCAGTGCATTCCCAATATCAATAGCAATGTCTATTCTTTGCAGAAGGCTTAGACTGTTAGTTTCAAAAGGAGCAACCCCTATACCTGAACCCAGATGTAACCAGTTTTCTAGGTTTCCGTTTGGCATGTACTCATAAACAAGTGCTTTAAAGTCATTTCCTTGAAAATCAATACTTGTGCAGGAAGTTATGATCTTCACAAGATTTCGATGGCGAATGCTTTTCAAGGCTTCACATTCGGCCATAAAACTCTTTGAAGCCCCCCGGTGTTGGAGGTTGAGTACTTTGATTGCAAGAGCTGGTCCGTCCTCATCAAGAATTACTTTGTAGACAGAACCAAAGCTTCCCGCACCAATCAAACTTTCAGCAGAGAACCCATTAGTTGCCTTAAGAATGCTCTTGTATGAAACTTCCTCCAATGATTTCAGTACCAAGGTGTCAGAAACTACCTCAGTTTTCGGATGTTGGAACCAGCAATAAAAGAAGGCTGATATCAGAGCCACAGCAAAGACAGATGATATTGAGATTGCAATTATTTTAACATGATCAGACTTGCTTTTCTTTGATACCCGGCAAGTTGGCAGCTTGAGTTCTTCTATTCCCCCACAAAGCTTGTCGTTACCTTCTAATGATATTACACTTGAATTTGCAAAAACACCTTCCATTGAAACCTCGCCTTCGAAATCATTATAGGACAAATTCAAATATTCCAGAGCAAATTTCACAAAATACTCTGGAATTTCGCCTGATAAATTATTCTTGGACAGGTCTAACTCTCTCAGACCTTTTAAGGCTTCAAATGATGTGGGAATGGTACCTTGGAAATTGTTGTCATCCAGACGAAGAAACTCAAGGCTATTACAACGACCAAGGTCATCAGTAATATTGCCAGATAGATTGTTTTTGGATACAATCAATTCATTCATATTCACTAAGTTGCCAACTTCTGAAGGGATGGATCCAACCAATTGGTTTTGAGATAGATCTATTGAAACAAGCATACTAGGGAGAGCAAAAAGTTGGTCAGATATGGAGCCATTGAGGTTGTTTTGTGAAAGGTCAATGAATACTAACTCATGGCAATTTCCAAGGCTAGAAGGGATGGTACCATGTAAGTTATTATCATTCAAGTGAAGTAGATTTAAGAATGATAAGTTTCCAATTGATGAAGGAATTATTCCTGTTAATCTATTATGGTCAAAAAACATTGAATATAGATTTTGAAGCTTACCCATATCTGATGGAATAGAGCCAGTGATTTGGTTAAATTGTATACTCAACCTAGACAAGCTAACAAGACCACTCAACCATGAAGGGAGCCTTCCATGTATTCTGTTTTGCCCAAGTGATAGCCATTGAAGTGGTGATGATAAATTGGCGACAGAATTCGGAAACGCTCCCTCAAGCTGATTGGTGGATAGATCAAGAAAAACAAAGCTGGTGGAGTTGAGCAAAGAAGTGATAAAATCTAAATCATCATCTTTATTGCTACCAAGACTATTTTGATACAAAGCTAAATGAGACAGGTGTCGTAAGCCTCCAAAATGAGCTGATAATACTTTTCCTGTGAAATTGTTTGTTCCTAAGTCGACGTATACAAGCTCTGAAGCATTGGATAATGAAACTGGTATGGATCCACTAAAATGGTTTCCCCACATTTCTAATTCCTGAAGATGAGGTAGTTGGAGACCGATATTTGATGGAATACTTCCATGAAGCAAATTATCAGACACCAGCAAGAAAATGATGGAAGAAAGGTTGTAGATGGATGCAGGAAAAGTACCCGAGAGCTTATTGCCATGAAGGCCGATATATGCTAAGTACTTGAGTTTACCAAAGGATTCAGGAATAGTTCCATCCAAGAGATTTCCATCAGCAGCAAAAACTTCAAGTGAGCTGAGATTACCTAGAGAAGGTGGAATGCCTCCGCTGAAATAATTCCCTATAATTGAGAGTCGTATGAGATTAGATAAAGTGGAAAGCTCAACTGGAATCTTTCCTACTAGCTTGTTGTAACCTAACCTGAGGAAAAAGAGGTTCGAGCAGTGTGATAAGTTGGATGGAATTTCACCTTCAAAGGAGTTGTTCTCTAAACGTAATACTTGTAGCCTAAACAAATGGCCAATTTCTTGTGGAATTTCTCCCTGCAGTGTGTTGTTTTGAAGGATAAGCTGTCGAAGGAAACTCAGGTTTCCTACGTGTGGAGACAACGAACCCACCAAGCCTTTAGATTGAAGATCAAGAACGGTGACTCTTCTATGTTTGCTGCTGCATATGACGCCATCCCAGTTGCAGAAATGGACAGAATCATTCCAGGATTTCAAAGAATACTGAGGGTCATGCCTAATCTTTGCCTTGAAGTCTAGCAAGGAAAGATGATCAGTCTTGTTTCCATCAGCAGCAGCAGCAGTGCATAGTGTTCTCATTCTTAGTTGCACGACAAGTGAGAACACAAAACATCTCACAGAAAAAGCAAAGATTACTCTCAATGAACTCATTTTTATGCGTAAATGGTGAATCCTCGATGTGTGAATTTAACATTTCATGAAACATTAAATAATAACTCCTCACATCAATACCATTAACAGTAATATGATGACTAATTAAACAATCAACTTTTATGAAAAATGTTATAAATTACTTCAGTTATTTCTAACCAAACGACACCGATATTGGGAAAAAGATGAAAAAAAGGTAGGTAGCTTATTAATTTTGTGAACCACTCAATAATACACTCACATTCTGTGAGAACACAAGAGAAAATGATTATGTGAGAGGAGCACAGATAAAGAGGTAGATAAGTGTCTATTTGGTTTGGTTGAAAATTAAGGAGATGATAACGAAATGCATCATTCCATGAAAAGGGTCCTTGGTACATTTTGATTACACCGACGAAATATATATATATGGGATTCCATTAATTTCTCTTCGTTTTTCTCTCTCTCTTTCTTTTCTTTTCTTTTTTGTTATGAACACGGCGGCTAACTTTATTGAGTGGGAGAGACAAAGTCAATCAAAAGACTTGGGTGTGTTTAATGCACTGAGTTCTTGTGCTGTTCAGAAAAGGAAGAAAAGAAAACACCCAAGTGTTGATTTTTTTTTTCTTTTTTAATTAATAGGTGTTGAGTAATTACTCAATTTAAATCTATAATCAGATAATGTCGAACTAAACTTGACTTTGGATTAGAAAACTAAAACATTTCTGTTTAATTTGAAATTTCTCAAATTGTCATTTAGAGGAGTGTTCGTTAATTATATGGAATTTTGTCAACTATTATCAACGGGTAATATTATCAGTGAATTCTTAAAAAAAATATTTAGTTTTTTTGAATTTTAAAAACAGTTAAAGAAAAAAACTAATTTTAGAAAGAATTGGATGAATTGATTTTTGTTAGAGTAAATTTAATAAGAACAGTTTATTATAAAATATAATATTATTAAATCAAAATAACTTATAAAAATACTGTTATGAATGGGACCAGCCCAACAGCACTTGATGAAGATTTTAAAGATAATGAAGAAATAGTTATGCAGGAAAATATGTTGAGGAATTAGTTAGAGCGTCAGCAGGGAAATTGCATGAGTAATAGCTCTGATATTTTCCACTGTTATTACTACCACCCAAGTTTTACCAACCCCAATTTCATCCCCTCTTATTCCAATGCAAACAAACTTCTTATATCACTCCTTGGCTGTCCTTTTCTAACCTAGATAACAGAGGTTTACCACCTTTATCCAAAAATAGTGTAGAGATTAGTAGCCTACCCCAACAAACATCTAAACTTTCTATTGGATCGAGTCTTAATTTTAGAATGGAGTTATCTCATTTTGATGGTGGTAATTCAAGAAGTTAGACTCGCAAATGTGCCAAGTTATTCCACATTTATAACATTGCATATGAGCAAAAAGTTGAACTAGCAACACTCTTCTTAGGAGAGAAAGCCGACAATTGGTTTCAAGAGTGGAGTCTACACCATCCTAATGCCACATAGGAAGAATTTAGTCATGAGACCTGCCGCAGATTTGGTGAAATGAGCATAAATGAAGTGGTAGAACAGTTTAATAAACTGAAACAAGAAGGGAATGTTATTGACTACCAGGAGAAATTTGAAGAGTTGAAATTTCTTTTGGTGAAATCTAATCCCATATGTCCACTGAAACCTACTTCTTCTCTAGTTTTATCAGCGGTCTAAATGATGAGTTACGACCGGTGATCAAGATATTTAAATTCAACAATTTGTACCAGGCTTTCAAGCAATCCAAATTGCAAGAGCAACCGATTGATGCCTTGATGAAATGGCACATTACCACCTCTACCAGGTATACAATAAAACCACAAAACTCTAGTTCCTCTTCTACGTTCCAGAAGACTTTTAATAGCCAATCATTTGGGAATCGTTCTCTTGGACAAACCATTAGTACACAAGGGCCTGCATATGGGATAACTAAGGTTATGAAACCTATAGGAACTTCAATAGGTGAAAATGGCAAAGCTCCTCAAGTTGAAAGAAGATGTAATAACACTTGCTATAGGTGTGGGAATAAGTACTACCCAAGGCATCAGTGTAAAAATAAAGCACTCTTATATATGGGTGGAGAAGAGGAGGAGTGTGCTGAGGATGAGTATACAAGCTTCATTGAGGATAAAGGAGTGGGTGAGGTAGAGTTATCCATGCATGCTACAAGTGGCAGTGCATCATCTAATACCCTAAAAATTAAGAGCAGTATTGGTGGAAAGACGATTATGATATTAGTGGATAGCAGAAGCACACACAGCTTCCTAGATGTTAAGGTAGCGAAGGATGTGGGATCCCATATTGTTAAGGCACCACCATTGAATATAACTGTGGCCAACAGCCTATGTATGTGGAGTAGAGGGCGTTGTGAGAAGCTAACTTGGGATATGCAGGGCCATCACTTTTGTTTCAATATAAGGGTATTGGAATTAGGGGGAATGATATGGTATTGGGTGTCGATTGGTTAAGCCAATACAACCCATTGTTGTTTGATTTTCAGAATTTAAAATTAATATTTCAAAAAGATGGCCAACATGTTGAGTTAATCAGTGTGCAGGAAGTGGCAACACTTAAGGCCATGTCAAGGAAACAATTGAAGAGATTCTTTAAGAAGAAATTCAATAGCATTGCCGGGCAATTATTCTCAATCACCACTGTAGAGTCGAATGTTCACTGCCACCAACCAGCTGGAACTGAATCATTCCATTAAAAAATGCATGAGCTCTTGAATGAGGTACAAGAAGTGTTCTAGGTACCAACTAAGCCACCTCCAGCTCGGGTTCATGACCATGCCATTCCATTGAAAATTGGTAGTGAACTAGTAAATCTGAGGCCATACAGATATCTGCATGCCCTTAAAAATGAAATCGAAAAACAAGTTGAGGAAATGTTACAAGCTGGAGTAACAAGCAACAGTCAAAGTCCATACACTTCTCCTGTTCTTCTTTTCAAGGAGAAGGACAACACATGGCGATTTTGCGTGGACTACAGGCAACTGAACCAGCAAACCATAAAAGATAAGTTTTCCATTCCTATAATAGAAGGCTTACTTAAAGAATTATATGGAGCTTGTTATTTTTCTAAAATTAGTTTAAGGGTAGGTTATCACCAAATAAGAATGAAGCCTTTGGATGCTCATAAGACAACTTTTCGTACACACCATGGCCACTTTCAAGCTTAAGGTGATGCCATTCGGTCTCACAAATGCACCTGCTACATTTCAGTCTTTGATAAACAATGTTTTTGGTTCCTATCTTCGTAAGTTTGTACTGGTCTTCTTCAATGATATTCTGATATATAGCAAGTATTCAGAGGAGTATAATTTTATTTGGACCTTAAAAATTATTTTATAATTTTAGAAAATATTGTTGCTATTAATTATCAATTATAGATAATTTAATTTAATTAGATTTAATTAATTGTGACTTAAATATAAATATTACAATTAATTGTTATGTTTAATTATTGTGTTGTTTTGTGGTAGATATGGTTGTGTTGAATTAGTTTAAATACTAGAAAACTTTGTGTGAGTAGGTTGTCGAAATGAATATTATGTCGGACTGTCTATAAAATAATTGTGATCTATGGTGTATTGCGAAGTTGTGAAAAATAATGTAGTTTTACTGGCCCGACTCCCGTTAATTAATTGCAGAATATTTGAAGTGTTTCTAGCAGGTTCAGGACCCGTTATACCGAGGGTAAACGTCCATATTTTAGAGGAGGTTTTGCCGAATTTTTAGCAGAATTTTCGAGTCTGGATTTTCTTAGGCAGTTTAATCTAAGAGCATACGCCTAGAAAAAATTAAGAATATCTTATTAACTGAGTATTTTCATGAATAAATAATCCGTCCATCCAGCCAGCTCCACCGAGGCATAGGAGAGACTGTAGAGCGCCGTAGAACTGTGAGTTAAAATCATATAATCAACTGTACCTTTGTCATGTCTAAATTAAATGCGATGTTAATTGATTAATAATTATTATGATTATTATTATTGTTATTATGAGTAATTTCATTTGATTGATAATTATTACAAATATTATTAGCATTATTATTAGTAAATTTATTTTCACTATTATATATTATATTTATTGTTATTTTAATAGTATTATTATTATTATACATAAGTTACATGTTTGCTACACCCGAGACTACGAAATTTTAATTTTCAATATGTTATTAAATAAATTATGTTTGTTTATGATTATATTATTTATAATTATTATATATATGTTATGATTGTACCATTGGGATGAGGCGATAATAGAACATATCACCTGATGGGTTACATCATGACCGCATATGCACCGGTATTAATCAGTAGGTAGTAAAGGCTATTTTTGGGTTTGCTTTGGTCGAGTGTAATTCTCTAGGCTGTTGTGGAAGTTTAACTTTCGGAGGAAGGCCCCTAGTCGAGCATTGCTCTCTAGGCGCCGACTTATTTGGAAATTAAGTGTCCAGGCTGGATTTAAGGATCATGGTTGAGCTTCGCTCTCTGGGAGCCAGAACTATTGGAATAAGAGAGCCGAAAGGCTACTAGTATTAGGGTTAGGGTTCTGCTGAGGTACTCGTCTCATAAGTATTTTAGTTGTATTTTTTTTCTGAATTATGGCATGACACGTATTCTAATATAATATGACATGTTATCCTGATTTAATAAATATTATATTAAAGAGACTGTAATTATATAGGGTTATATGATTTTAACTCACTCTTGAGACTGACAGTCTCAATGTTAATTTTTCAGGTGACAGTTAGATTCTTCGTCGTCTTGCGTTTGACAGTCTGATTTCCTTCTCCATTGGACCTATTGTAAATAATTTATACTTTTATATTTTTAACTTTTAATTATTTAAAATTATAGACTCTCCGCAGTAGTATATTTAATGTATTATGTTTGTTCTGGTTTGTAACAAATTGTGAAATATTGTTAATGTCCAGATAGAGACTTATGAATCGCATGTTGGACTGATTTAATAGTATGTTTATATATGCATATCTGAAATGTCGACTAGTAAGATTTACTACGGATCTTAATAACCTTAAGCCTAGTACCGATCACGAGCTTACACATTGCATCTTGACAATATCTAAAAAACTATAAGCAGGTTCTAACAAGCTTTTAAGATGGAATTTCTAGAACACACTAATATAAAAAATGAATTCGAAAAGTGAAGGGATAATTGATCAAAGAATTGGGTTCAATCATATGAGATATTAGGTGCTTCAAAGTTAAACGCGTCAAAATTAGTAATCTCTTAGAAAAAATTTTAAATTTATTAAATCACAATAATTAAAAAGAGACTAAAGTATATCATTTCTTATAATAATCTGAATCTGGATTGCTAGATGGCCATCCAATTTTGACAATAGATTTCAATTTAATCAAAAATTCAACTGATTCATTGGAATTGACGAGAGATATTTTAAAAAAAAAAAATATATATATATATAAAATATATCTTTTCATATATCTCGCATCTAATCGCTGACTTTCAATTTCTTTTTTAATAAATACAATCAATTTTTAATATCATATTATTTTCATAAAATTTTAAAAATTATTATTGGAGAGTATTTTTTAAAATAAAATAAAGCTATGCTTAGCTGAAATCCACGAAAAGATTTATTTTATTTGAAAAAAATAAAATAAAATAAAATAAAAATAATAAAGTTGATATTTTGATATAAGGATATATATGTACTTATTAATGTGGAATTTATTTAGAAATTCTATCTATTTTATTAGAATTTAATTTAGTTATAATTAATTTCACATAAATTTAATTATATAAAATTCTAAATTAACTTTTTTTCATTTAAAACATATACTTTAGATTTATAAATAAGTTTTATAAATTCTATATATTTTAATAAAAAATGTAAAAGTAGTTTGCATTTATTTTCAAATTTTGAAATAATTGGTTGAAATTGTTAAAACGAGTAAACTTTACTAATTAAACCCATTACATATGTTATATTCGATAACTTTTCTAATAGTTATACACATTTCTTAGATTGTTAGTAATTTATTAGGAATAGATTACTTACATCTTAATTAGAGACGAAAATTATAGAAAAAAAATATATAATTTAACATTTGTACGTATATTTCTTTCATTTTTATTTTTAAACATCTATTTTATACAGGAACAATAAGTTTAAATTTCATAAATTTGTTAACAGTGATGTCTCTTATTTGTCTTAATTAAATTGCAAATTGCAGTCATTTTTCTATTATGGGAGTGTTAAATTCTTTTTTTATAGAAGTTTTATAGTCGTAAGTGTTGAGTTCTCTCTCTATATAAATTGTAAGAGAGAAAAAGATCAAATCACATATTCAAACAATAAGACTCATCAAAAGACATCTATAAAGTTGATATATGGCTTAGTGCCACTAAGTGGAACATTCTTTTCATAAAATTATAATTTATTCAATCAACACGATTAATGATTACTGCAAGTAAATATTTTAATATGTATTTCTTAATGTTTAATATTAATTTTTATTTTTTATATTAAAATGTATTTGTTAATTTTCATTAATAAAATATTTATATTTTTTAAAAAAAAATTATACTATAATCTAAACTAGCAGAATGATTGATGATTCTGTATTCCACATCGGCTAAAAGTTTAAGCCTTATAAAGTTGAATACCGCCCCACTTGAAAGCCTTTTATTTATAAAAGATAAAACCATGAAACCATAAACTAAAATAAGTGGACAATGGGTCATAACTTAGTTTGTGGGTTGGTCATCATTAATTATCTAATTTTTCCTCCTTTAAGTAGTTTTTCTTTTTGAAGCAACAAATTGTTAATGAATTTAGATTCTAGTGGAAAGGGATATATGACATTGTTTGAACGCTGCTTGCTCAATTCTTAAATCTCAAGCAATAACAACTCTTTTCTGTTCTATTTCCTTTTTTTTATTTTGGGTTTTTCTCCTTTTTGTTCATCTATTTGACGCACACACTTACCTGCTTGTCTATTCTATTTCAAAATTACATACCATTTCACAATAATGCATTAAGATTTAGTGGGTCGTTTTAGTAAAAGTTTTAACATAATTAATGATTTCATTGGTTAAAATTAAAAACACATGAGTTAAGATAATATTAAAAGATATAGGGACTAAATAAAATATTTTACTCCAAAGGACACAATAATAAATAAAATATCAATGCAGGAATTCAATGTGCGAAGAAATAAAAGTACAAGGGGTTGATATAAAATAAATAAATATTTAGTAGTAATATTATTAAATCCCTTCGTGAATGATCTGAAAGATATAATTAGAGAATATTAATAGTTAGGTTCCATTTGTATATTGGATGGAATCTGGCATATCCTAATAAAGCCATTTATATAAGCTTGCCAAAGAGACTTATTTGTCTTACAGACCAAGTGTTCTATCCGTTTTTTGTTTCATTAAATTCCATCCGTCATTTATAATAATATATTAATTTACCATTTTATAAGTTTTTATTAACAAATAATATTTTTATTTTTAATAATATACATTTCAAATTTATAATGTCAGACTTTAAAATTTAGTAGCTCCATTTATATTTTTCCATAAAGTAAATAGCCAATTATATTATATTCAACCAATTCTTTAAGGTTTAAGTGAATTATTTAAATTTGCAAAAGTCATTAAAGCAACGCAAATTTTGATTATATTAATATGTATAAAAATATAAATATTTAAAACAATGATATTTAATGTTAATATTTTTGCTTAGAAGAAATACCAATTACTGTTAGTAATTATTAATATTTTTAATAATTGCTTTAAAAACTTATATCTTAAACAGTTTTTAATACAACATATAACTTACTAATTTACACCGTTGTGTAGAGGTCAAAAGAAATGAATTTAAGTCTGGACTCATTAGATAGCAACATCCAGTGATGCTGCTACCCAACACTTGAAAATGATGCAAATTGGGTAGAATTGAGGCCATGGAGAATTTCCATTAAGTGAATTGCTTACTTTTGGATCTTTCCTTGCCTCCATTATTTGTTCTTATGATCAAAACAAACAATATTACTACAATAGATTATATCAATCAAAGAGCAAAACAAGCACAAAACCAACATTACTAACCAAATTGTTTATGTCATTAGATATGCATTTAGATTATATCAATCAAAGAGCAAAACAAGCACAAAACCAACATTACTAACCAAATTGTTTATGTCATTAGATATGCATTTACAATAAGACAATGTGAGATAATCAACCACCAATAGTGGCTCAACTTAGGAGTAAACACCTCAATTGGTATAAAAGTTTTGCTATTTGATGTGTGTAAAATACACACATCTAAATGAGATTTTTAAGATTGATTTTATGGACATTTGGATGTGAATTGGTCTCAACACTCACCCTATACGTATGTTTGTGTGCATTAGGTCCAAAAGAGGTCAAAGAATGATAAAGGAAAGAATTGGAGCATAATTGGATGTCAAAGCTGCCGAAACGAGCTAAGTACGATCATGAGGAAGCTGAACATGGTCGTGTTGGTTTAAACACTGGCCGTGTTCCCAACACGGGCACCAACATGGCCGTGTTGGGTGTCATCAAACATAAAAGAAAAATAAATTCTTAGCGAGCACGGCCACAGAGAGTGACACGGCCAGGAACACCAGACCGTGTCCCCAACACGGCCAAGAATACGGCCGTGTTGGAGGCGACAGGGGGTATTAATTAAAAGAATGAAGAGAGGAAAAAAAAAAGAGGCGGCTAGGGTTAGAACGTCCCAAACCCTAATATTTCTCTCTCTAAGGGTTTTCTGAGCTAAAACCAAGAGAAAAGGAGACTTGGATCAAGGTTTCAATCGGATTCCCTTCAAAGATTGAAGATTGGGCAAGGTTCGTTGATTGGTTTTCAAATCGAGTAAGAGGAACAAGATCGATTCAAGATTGAGCAAGAGGAATTGGGGCTGTTTACTCTCATCCAAGGGTGTAATCGGATTTTCTCTATCTTTGCTCATTGTTGTAATTGAATTCTTGTGTATTTTGATAATGAACATGATTACCTAGATTGATTAAATCCATTGGGATTTCTTTACTATGTTGGTTTAGTATTATATTCTTGGATTGTTTGGATTAGTTTTGTATTCTTCTTGCTTTCAGTATTAATAAGGTAATCATTATTCATGAGACGTTATGAATTGTGTGTTTAGATTGCTTTGTGTGATTGAGAAGTCCATTTGGCAATTGAAATTTTGAATAGCAAGAACTGGTTAATAATCACTTAGAGATAAGGATAATTAACTAGTCGGATTAAGAATTAACAAAGCTTAATAGAGGCGGATTAAAGTTTAATGCTAATTTAAGAATCAATCGTTAGGAAAAGATTCCAACTTTAGGTTATTAGGTTTAGGAATTCGGTTATCTCGAGAGAGACCGAATTCGGTTAAGAATTCATCCACGGGTAGCATAATTAGACTCACCGATCCTTTATCTTTTGTTTGATTGCCAACTAGTTTAGATTCCCTTTGGGTTTGTCTTCTTGTCTTGATTATTTCGTTTATCAATCACTCTTGCATCTCTCTTAGAACTTAGATTGTAGCTATTAGTTAGTTTAGAAATTATTTATCGCTAATTTTAGGTTAATATAACAAAGAACAAAGGAGTAACTCTGGGCTTTCACTTTCCCGAGGAATACGACCTTGATACTCGCCATTAGTGCTAGACTGCATCGATAGGTACACTGCCTTAGATTGTGTAGCTAACACGATTTAGCACCCATCAAGTTTTTGGCGCCGTAGCCGGGGAATGTTTGAAAACTAGAGTGAAATTTGCTATTTGTTAATTTAGCCTTTTTTTTTTGTATTTATATTTATTTTTGTTTTGTTTGTATATATTTATTTTGTTTAAGTTTATGATTCAGATAGTGAATGATAAGGAGGTTCAATGCTAAACTCAAACTCTTTGTATGACGCATTGAAAAATGGGATTAGGAACCAAGAAAGTGCTAAAAATTGGGATACCCGTGCATCTTTAGAAGCTCGAGTGGAATCGTTTTGCAGGGTTACCGATCAACTCTCCACTCCTATCCTTTCATCTCAAGTTTTTTGTGAATTTTGTTGTGGTTTACATTTGAGTAATGATTGTCCATTGTGCAGTGATTTTACTCCTTATTCTTATAACTGTGAACAGGTGAATTATACGGGCAATTGGCCAAATGACTCGTATGGAAGCACCTATAATCAAGAGTGGAGCACTCATTCACCCTATGGATGGAGCTTAGATGACCCAGAACCACCAGAATCTCAGCAACCACATCAACAGCTTAATCTTGCACCTTCAACTCAAGATGAAGAGTTAGTGTCGGAAGAGCTGATGATGAGGTTCATTACAAGTCATGATGATAGATTCCAACAAACAGAGAGGATACTTGAAGATCAACAAGCCTCGATTAAGAACATAGAGCATCAAGTAGGCTTAATCTTCAAGTTACTAGCTGAAGAGCAATTGGGAACTCTATCAAACGCTACTGAATCCGAGGAACACTTGAGCGCCATCACTTTGCGTTCAGGTGAGAATTTTTCTGGTTTATCTACTATGTTTGACGATGATGCTTCTGTGCAGGACAATTTCTTGAACATGGAGATGGAACTAGAAAAGGAAGAGGCGAACATGATTCCTTTGAAAGACTATCAACAAGAACGTACAGTTGATGATGTTGAGTTGTAGTTAGAGGAATTTTTGGTGTATTTTTCACAAGTCCCTTCGATGATGGAAGATGACACGAGTTATCCAATGAGGAAGTCTTGGAGGAGCTCGAGTTTCTTCTGGCAAGTGAACCAAGCCAAGGACTAGAGAAAACCATCAACGTCCCTGAAGAAATTGCCCAACCGTCGATCCTTCCAATTGTTGAAACTCTAGCTTTCAAATTGGAAAAGCCCCTGGAGCATCATGACTACGTTCAATTATACGAGGAGCGAGTTTTGCCCATCATACTGGCAGCTTGCTTGACAGTCGGGAAGAGGAAGTCGACGATTATCCCTTTAAGCGGATACTTGAAGCCATTTGCTTGAAAGAAGGATGGATGGTCGTCAATCCCCACCATTTTCCTTTCACCATGAGTCCAACTAAGAAGACTCATCACATCAAAAAGAAGCACTTTTCGGAGGCACCCCAAACTTTATCTTTAATCTCTAATATTTCAACCTTTTGTTTTGAAACATTTTATTAGTTTTAGTTTTCATATTTTATTTAATTTTTGTTTCAGTTTCGATTTTAATTCCTTATTTTATTATTTGCAGCCACTCCTCTACCACAGACTAGCCAGCGCCCTGATATCCCTAATGATGCACCTCTTTTCACTCCGGAGCCATAGTCAGGGCAATATTAGTTCTTTTCCCTTTTGCATTTCTTATATTTTGTACACTAAGGACAATGTGTCCTTCAAGTGTGGGGTGGGTGATATTTATCCCATCTTAATTATTTATTTATTTTTTGTGCAATTTTTTGTAAAATTTTGAAAATTTTTCACATTGTTTCGATGCTCTTACTGTTGACTTGCTTTTGAAATCCTATTTATGTCCATGTGATCGGGTAAAACCGATAGTGAGTCTTGCGGAAGAATGTAAGATAATTAGTTTGAGTTTTGCACTAAGTTGCTTTGGTTTATTTAATTCTGTTTTGATGATTTTTATTTAGAACCTACTCAAAAAGCACACTTGTGAGAAATTGAGCCTAAATTATAAGCATACACGTTATATGCTTTTATTTATTTCTTATTGAGAGTGTCAATTACTGTCTTTACTTTTAGAACTTGCTTTTGTTTATTTCTTGTTGAGAGTGTCAATTACTGTCTTTACTTTTAGAACTTGCTCGGTAATGCTTATAAAGGCCACAAGGAGAGTTTAACACTTTGGTATGATAGAGGCACTTAGGTTTTTCATTCTAGCCAAATAGCCTTCATTCGTTTATTGATTCTGTAGATAACCCTTTCTTTCACTATTTCTTTTATCATATTCCATTACCACTTACTTTTATTCTGCTTTGGGTTATGATTTTGCACATGAGTTGTTTTTATTGGGAATTTTTATCTTGCGAATAGCTTTGGAATCTTGTAGCAGCTTACTTCAATCCAAAAAGAAATTCACTCTATTATGTGAACGTTCTTCCTTTATGAAAAAAAAAAAGAAAGAAGAAAAATATATAAAAAGAAGAATAAGAGGGAAAGGTGATGAAAAGAAAGAAAGTAAGTGAGCTAAACATTTTGACTTGATTCCTATTTCCCACCTTGGACTACTATCCATTGTTTACCCCTTGTGATTATTGTGACTTGTGTGCAGTTCATGTATTTCATTGCAAAACACCATAGGTTCAACTCTGACCAAATTTACCTACCCGTACCTAATCCCCATTACAACCTTTATAAAGACCTCTTGACATGGTTGTTGACTCTCCATAAGTGGTAGGAGTAGGATTTAAGAGCAAGCATATAGTAAGTAAGGCAGTAGTTGATGCATTGAGCGATTAAACACTACCCTTTAAACACTTTGAGTAATTTAGAGTGAATCTGGTGAGGAGTTGGTTCTGAATAATTTCGTTGAGACAGTATTGTGTGAATTATTGGCATCTTGGTTGTGATACTTGAATTGATTGCTTCTTTTCTTTTTGTTTGACTTACGCTTGTTAAGGATATGTGCAGGAGCTCTCTAGCTTGTCTGTCAGTTTAAGTATTGTTCCTTAGTGGTTTATTTTCCTTATTTTACTTTGATTGCTTGAGGACAAGCAATGAGCTAAGTGTGGGGTTATTTGATGTGCGTAAAATACACACATCTAAATGGGGTTTTTAAGATTGATTTTATGGACATTTGGATGTGAATTGGTCTTAACACTCACCCTGTACGTATGTTTGTGTGCATTAGGTCCAAAAGAGGTCAAAGGATGATAAAGGAAAGAATTGGAGCATAATTGGATGTCAAAGCTGCCGAAACCAGCTAAGTACGATCATGAGGAAGCTGAACATGGCCGTGTTGGTTTAAACACTGGTCGTGTTCCCAACACGGGCACCAACACGGCCATGTTGGGTGTCATCAAACATAAAAGAAAAATAAATTTTTAGCGAGCACGGCCACAGAGAGTGACAAGGCCAGGAACGCCAGACTGTGTCCCCAACACAGCCAAGAACACGGCCGTGTTGGAGGCAACAAGGGGTATTAATTAAAAGAACGAAGAGAGGAAAAAAAAGAGAGGCGGCTAGGGTTAGAACGTCCTAAACCCTAATATTTCTCTCTCTAAGGGTTTTCTTAATTGAAACCAAGAGAAAAGGAGACTTGGATCAAGGTTTCAAACGGATTCCCTTCAAAGATTGAAGATTGGGCAAGGTTCGTTGATTGGTTTTCAAATCGAGTAAGAGGAACAAGATCGATTCAAGATTGAGCAAGAGGAATTGGGGCTGTTTACTCTCATCCAAGGGTATAATCGGGTTTTTTCTCTACCTTTGCTCATTGTTGTAATTAAATTCTTGTGTATTTTGATAATGAACATGATTACCTAGATTGATTAAATCCATTGGGATTTCTTTACTATGTTGGTTTAGTATTATATTCTTGGATTGTTTGGATTAGTTTTGTATTCTTCTTGCTTTCAGTATTAATAAGATAATCATTATTCATGAGACGTTATGAATTGTGTGTTTAGATTGCTTTGTGTGATTGAGAAGTCCATTTGGCAATTGATATTTTGAATAGCAAGAACTGGTTAATAATCGCTTAGAGATAAGGATAATTAACTAGCCGGATTAAGAATTAACAAAGCTTAATAGAGGCGGATTAAAGCTTAATGCTAATTTGAGAATCAATCATTAGGAAGAGATTCCAACTTTAAGTTATTAGGTTTAGGAATTCGGTTATCTCGAGAGAGAAACCGAATTCGGTTAAGAATTCGTCCACGGGTAGCATAATTAGACTCACCGATCCTTTATCTTTTGTTTGATTGCCAACTAGTTTAGATTCCCTTTGGGTTTGTCTTCTTGTCTTGATTATTTCATTTATCAATCACTGTTGCATCTCCCTTAGAACTTAGATTATAGCTATTAGTTAGTTTAGAAATTATTTATCGTTAATTTTAGGTTAATATAACAAAGGAGTAACTCTGGGCTTTCACTTTCCCGAGGAATATGACCTTGATACTCGCCATTAGTGCTAGACTGCATCGATAGGTACACTGCCTTAGATTATAGCTAACACGATTTAGCACCCATCACTACATGTATTCAATTGGTATTAAAATTTTAATTTATTATCGTATCACGTTTTTTATTTTCTCTCGGACTATGATATCCATTGAGAGTCCAATCAAACTTTAAGAACACAATAACCGAAGCTCTTACCACTTAACTTCCATATTATAAAATGTATATAGTACTAAAAAAACGGAAAGTTTTAGTACCAATTTGATATATATGGTAAAATATTAACCCATTACTCTTTTAGTTTTAAATTTTTTATTGCGATCCAAGTCATAAGGTAATATATCTCTTTTTGATTAAATTTACCATCAATTGTTGGTGGTTTTTAGGAAGAAATAAGGTTCAATTTGCCCCTTGAACTTTTCCAAAAAGATTAATTCACCTCTTTTGCCTTTTTTATTCAAATCAGTCCAAAACTTTACCAAATTATATCACTTAACCCATTTTTCCCCTATTTATTTGTGCGTGTAATTCACTCTCAAGGGAAAGTGCATAGATGAATTAAAATATTAATGAATGAATTAAATATGATTATTCTTCCACAACCACCACCTCTTCTCAACCAAACACGCAACATAAACACCACCTCATCCGCCATTATCTACACCTTGAGATTTAGGTCTAAGTTCAGCAAGCCAACTCTTATAGCTCAGCAAGCAATTCACCTGCCTGCTCACAAATTCAAAATCTAAAACTTCAATACAAACACTCAATAGAAATTTTGTAGAGAGAGACACACATATAAAAAATATTATATCTCAGAGACAAAATTAAAAAACCGAATACAAAAAGGAGATAAGACTAAAATACTCTATTTTGGACTATGAAATGAATCGCAGATAAGAGAATCGAGAAATAGAGAGAGAGATAGACTTCAATCCAATACTCACACAAACAGCAAGGAAATTTGCATAAGGTTCTCAAAATCTATAAAGATGACCAAGAAATATATCTTAGAGAAGGAAATCGAGAAACGAAAAATGTCTCTATTGTGCAATGGCAGCAACAAGTAATGGAAAAAGAAGAAGATTGTCTCTATCTTCTAATGTACATGAAGATGAAACTTCTTTTTATGGTTGTGTTGAGGGTGACACCGATGGTGGTGGTGAGGGCGGCGGCAATATTGGTGAAGGTGGCTGTAACTGTGGTAAAGGGCGGTCGTAGTGATGGTAAGGGTGGTGGCAGTAATCTAAAGTGGTTTATTTATTTTAATTAAATATTTAAATTATTTTTGAACTGTAAAATAGGTTTTAAAGTTATTAAGTTATTTTTTATTTGTTAACTCTTACTCTCTCAGTTAAAAGGAGAAATTAAATTAAAAAAGTAAAATTCTAAGCTTATTTAAAAAAAATTATCAAAAAAGGTAAATTGATCTTTTTTTATTTCCAGGGGCAAATTGATCCCTATTTTCTTTGAAAAAATTGAATCTCTTTCTATATTAATTACTACGCTAAATTTTTGTTGCCATTTTATTTATTTGTGCAATTAAATTTTTCAAAGCATTTTATTAATTCAATTGTCAAAAGACTATTTTTTTAACAAATTATTATAGTGGTAGTAAAAATTTAAGGGTTATAGTAATATGAATTTTATTATACCAAAATCATAACATGTATTCAATTAGTAACAAATTTTTGTCAAGTTCAATTTTTTTATTTTTTATTTTTACTGCTAAATTTAATTCCTAAACTTCTCGAATAGGTCCAATTTAGCTCTTTTAAAAACATATATGAAACTTTACAATCTAACACTATCATTATCACTACTTTATCAGCCTCCACATGATTTTTGCCAACTAATTCAAAATCTAAAAGATGTAATTAAAATTAATATATAAATTTAATTATATAATTAAATCAAATATAAGTCAAATTATTGTTTAGAGTCAAATTGAGCTGCATAAAAAGTTAAGGAGCCAAATTGAGCTCATGTTAAAAGTTGAGTGGTCATATTAGACTCCATAGAGCTTGCATTTCAATTTCTTAAGAATGATATTAAAACTATTTAAAAAGTTTATGAGTTAAATTAACCGCAAAAGTTAAAAATGGTCAAATTGAACCTGACTACAAAGTTTAAGAGCTAAATTAATAATTATTATAATATAGATCCCGGTTCAGAATTCTACATAGACTAGAGTTCACAAACATATGCTAAGGATTTTGCAAAGCACGCAACGTTAGCCATTTCAAACTGAAAATGGGAAAGAGAATCTCACATTTCCAGCCAAGAAAACAACCACATCCTATATGTCCAAGAAAACATTGCTTCCTCACTTTTTTTTTAATTGTACCGTTTTTAATTTTTTAAAATTATAATAAAATAAATTTATAAAAATTAATATTTATATTAAAATTATATATTGAATAAATTTGTATATATTTATAAAAATTAGTCGTTTATTTATATGTTATACGACTGTTATAATTATTTTATTGTCACTATTTTTAAAAAATTTATATTGTCATATATATTTATTTTTAATACATGAAATTTTTATTTTTTATAAATTGTAATAAATAAATTTAAAAATATATATTAAAAATAATATCTTGAATAAATATTAAATTATAAATAAAATTAAATAGAACTTTTAATATTTTATAGTTAATTTAAATATTTAAAAATAATAATAAATTAAATATTTTTAATATTTTTGTTAGTTTTTTATATTTTAATATTTTATAAATACAAAATATAAAAATTATAAATAAATTAATAAAAAAATTATAAATTTATATATAAACTTAAATTCTACATGTCAATAAGTACACTTATTAAAATAAAAATTATATATTAGAATGTAGTAACACATGTAAAAAAAATTTATTAAACCAAATATATAATAATATTTTTTTTGTTCATTTACATATATTAAAATATTTATTTTCTATATGTATAATATTTATTAGATGTCATATTCAATAATAAATTAATTTATTTTATATGTAAATATTCATTATTTATAAATTTAATATTCATTACAATCAATATTAATATTCATTTTGTTTAATATATTATTTATTAATATTAACATTAATATTAATTAGCTAGTACTGTAATATTCATTATCTATATATATAAAGTTTATCAATATTTTCAAATAAAAATATTAATTATTTATAAACACTTTTATTATTTTTATGATGTATATTAAGAAAATTTCATAATTGACATAAAAATTTATTATTTATAGGTATATGATATTCATTAATTTATCAATGGACATTCGTCATTAATAAAAATTACACCTACTAATCCTTTCAAATAAACATATATAAAATAGACATAACATAAATTGTCCTTACACAATTGATATAAAAAAATCAAGTTAAAATTATACTACAAATATTAATATTATAGTACATATCTTTTTAATAAAATTAAATTAACAAATAAGAAACATTTTCCATTTAAACAATAAAGATTAAATACATGTTTAATAAATATAAATTAATAAATATTTAATTATTTAATATAAATCAATGAATATAAATTATTATTTTTTTTTAAATTTACATCAGCTGAGGCGCATATCAACATCCAATACACGTATCAGACGCTGATGTAAACTTTTTTTACTAACAGAACAGCGCCATATGGGTCCCGAGTTCACGAAACTATATAGACCGGATCCATCATATAATTTGCGCTGAATTGAACCTTATTCATTTTTTTCTCACATCAATATATAACATATAACGTGGCAGCTGAATGGCGAGCTGACACATAATTAGAATTTGTCTAATTCCCAATGAGTATCAAAGTCTGAAAGGAAAATAAAAAGTGTGAGCACTGAAAAGAAAGAAATTACAGGTTTGATATGAATCGAATATATGTGGCAATATTTTAATAGTAATCAGGCTTTTAACCCTTTGACTTACTTTTGAGCTTTTAGCAGGAATGGAAGAAAAAAGGAAAGAGATAATTTTCAACTAGAGGCGTCAAAACCTTTGAATTTAAGAAACTGCTGTTGGGTATTAGTTTACATCAACAAACATGAATATATGCAGACATGAATGCTAGAAAATGCAACATAGCCCCAGTTTTAACATACAAGAAAGGCTTAAACCGTATTGATTATTATAACTTCCATACTATCAAGAAAACTCACAGAACTGCGCTAATTACGTCCTGACTGCCAGCGCCCTGCATCACGAGCCCCATAGAGTTCCTGTACTGTTCAAACTGCAGCCAACCAAACACAAAAGTTTATTCAGAATAGCCAAGAGTCCTAATAATACACCACAAATAAATCAAAGAGAACACATAATCAAACTCTGTAAACAATTCAATAAGCATGGATATGAAGGTCAACTTCTGCATATTTTATTGGTTAAAAGCAGAAGGGAAAAAACATTTTCCTCTGTAAACATGAACGTCGTTCATTGACAAGAGAACTGAAATGGGATTGGTTCTGTCATAAAACATCCCAATAGCCAGTAAGAACAGAAAATATCTCAAAAGAATCAAGGCCTGTTCAGAAAAATGGTTCACTTAAGAATGACGAGCAGAAGATTTATTGAGTCTCTGCAAGTCTGCCAAGTTCATTCCTGTTCTTAGGTGCAGTCACTGAATTAGTTGAAATTACTGGAAAGTTAATACCAGACCGGATGTCATGCCGGTGAACCACCCGACATTCATTATATTAATGAAAAATCAATATGCCCCATTTAGATTCAGATTGAACATGGAAGTGCACCTGTTCCGCAATCTGTTCACATTTGTAAACTAACTCTTGCACTTTAGCAGCTCCAGATTCTTTTACCATATTTGTTTTTAACGTAATGGCATCAACCTAGTCATTGACAAAAAGATCAGATAATAATCAGGAATTTCAGGACAGTATGGACTCATTTGGCATAAACCTCAAAACAAATAATTAGTACCTCTGACACTATAACTTCAACCTTCCTTTGCCTTGCTTCCAGATCAACCCTCCTAGATTCCACCTCTGACTTAACGTTATTAAATTCTCTAGCCGCATCCTCGCACTTTAAATCCTTTTCTTTCTCCAACACCTTTCTTAACTCATCTAATTGTTGTGCTGGGGAAAGAAGGAGAGATGCGATCAAAGCTCCTAGGTAATCATCCAGAGATAAAATGCAACTAGAACAAGTTGCATAACAAACTACCTTTTGCTTGTCGTTCGACCAATTTGGCATCAAGTTTCTTGTCCAACATGCCCTCATTACTTAGCTTAGCTTTTAGCTCCTTGTAGTCTTTTTCAATGGATTTCGCAGAATTTACCTATTAGATCAAACATTATAAGTAACAAGGTTTTGGCAACAATGTTGCAAAAGCAAATTAAAAGACAGTCCACCATAAGGAAAGATATTGAATCTGCACGAGGATACTAAGGTTTTATTTAACAAAGAAATCTATTAAACTATCCAGGGAATCATAGCAGATAAAAATTTTAAAAAAGAAACAGTTAAACCTATATTAGAGAGCATGAAAGAGAGGAATGGGTGAGAGAATGTAACCTCTTCATGTATTTCCTGCATCTGATTGAAATGCTTTGAAATTTTTCTGAGAGTCTGAGAAATAGCACATAGAAAAGTAACATCTATTAGTTACCTCCTCAACTGAACTTCTACCATCTGTGAATTTTCCATATTCATTCACACATCAATATTTTGAATTTTATGAAACCCTTAGAAAAAAATTAATATATTAACCTTTCAAAAGAGAACTGATGTCTGATTGAAAGATGAAATATTAACTGCAATCTTCACAAAGATCTCAAGGAATATGTGCATGTAGCTGCAAGCATTAACCAGATTATATCTCCTGTGTCTAAACTTAGATGAAAAAGAGCTCTCATAGAACACAATGCAACAGCGCCTAATAGACTACCTTGTCATACAACTGCATGCATGCAAGATATGGCTAAGTGCAGGATAATATCTAATTAGATTTGGGTATATATATAAAGCCAACATTCACCCTTTGAAAATAACTTATGACAAGAACCTCGAATTCGAACAAAAGTTCAAGACCAACATGCCATTTTGAAAAGTTGGGAACTTGAAAATTTAACATAATTCTAGTCATTTCTCCAGCTGAAATATCATTTGTCTCCCACAAGCACTCTCAGCATACAATACAAAGAAAAAAAGATATTTTTGCAGCAATAAGTTGGTAAGATAAATAATGCAAAAGGATTGGCTAAATATTCATAAATACACGTCAGAAATTATTATCCAGATTTCACAAACTTTTGTTAAACCAGCCAGCCTGCGAGTAGAGATCATGGAAGGTAGACGCAACATTTTGTAACAAAGTACCTTAGAATAGACCTCTAGAATGGCAGTCTTCTCCTGAAAAGATTGCATTGCTAATCTCTCAGCATTCTTCACTTCTTCCCAAACTGATTTCTTCTCCTCCAAAGCCCTCTACCAGCACACAAAGGAAAGTTATTTGTAAGCCAAAAAAGAAGAAAGAAGGAGACACCGAAGTGTGCCAACTATATAACAAGGAAAATTTTGTAAATGATCATTTTACATTCAATTTGATGATCAACAATAAAAAAAAAAGTCAAATGGATTCTGGATGGGTAAAATTACAACAAAAGAATGCTATAATCAAGCTGAACTGCAGGAAATAGTTGCCCAGCGCACAGCTCACCAATTTTACTTGCCTTGCTGTGCACTTTGGATATCCACGATAGTTGCCATTATTTGCCATAGAAGGCCAGCAATCAACTTCTCAACATAATTCAGGGCAAAGAAGCATATATGCCTTTGTGCCTAATTAGTGTTCAACCTACTTGAGCAAAAACCCAAGAAAAAAGGACTGTGTTTCCTTTGGAAATATTTTGACCCTACTTTCTCCCATATTTATTTGCAGCTTAAAGAATATTTTTGGGTTAGTGGTTTTTTGCATTCTCCAAGAGAATAGAACCTCTCTTGTATTGTAGAGAAAGTTTCTACCTCATTTATTGAATTTCCTTCAAAGAAAACTCATTTCATGAACCTACTAACCATAATTGTTAAAGACACACCTCAGGCCCCAAGCACAGAGGCTTCATACACTAGTTGTTAAAGGCACACAAGGCTCTCTTTAGCAACTTCACTAAGGCGCTTTGGTGAGGCACGAATATGCACACACACACCTATATATACATATGCGAAACATATAAATTTTGACACGTGAAAAAAATATCTTTATGTTTCCTTATTTTTGACACAGGTATATACTGATATTAATTTATGTATTTTTGCAATACTAATTTTTTATTTGAATTATTATATTAACATATTAATAGATATGTTACTATTCTAATAAAATAATAATTCTAATATTAAGAAATAGCATATTAACTAATAAGCTACATTTCTATTATACAAAGATGCTTAATTCTAAGAGAAAAATATTAGTTATATTTTTAATATTAGAGTATAATTAATAAATTGACAAAGTTTTCACATCTTATATGACATATTGTTAATTATATCTTTCTTTGAATTGTTCTTATATGTATTTAATTTAGTATTAGTTAAATTTTATACATAAAAATATTTTTTAAATAAAAATTTTCAATTTAAGTTTTTTGAATTGAAAATATTTATAATTAAAATAATTGCAACAGCAACACAACACGCGGGTAGACGACTAGTTAATATTAAATACAAATATTTAATTTTGACTTCTGATTGCCATAAGACCCTTGATAGTAAATAAAAATATAGAAATTTACATCACTTGCCCTTTCTTTTATATTGTTTACCTTTGTAAACCGCGTTTTAAATTTTTATTTTTCTGCTAATCTATTTTTATACTATTATGCTTTTTGAATCCCTTTTCTAATTATATATTCTTTCTGAACAATTTTTTTACTTTTATATGCTTTTTGGACTCTTTTCTTACTTTATATGTTTTTTGGACTCTTTTTTTCATTTTCGTACGATTTCTATGCTATTCTATACTATATGTTGTTGAGTATATAATACACTCAAAATATACTTATACTATACTTTAATGATATCCTTTGTACAGTCAAAATAAACTCGGTGTATAATATATACTCATAATATAATCGATGTATACTATATATTTTAACCATGATATTTGTAAAGTTGTTCTCAATCAGTATGAGAATGCTCGTTACATCAAAATCTACATATCTCATGTTTTCTTCTCAATTTCAATATGGTGAAGAAAAATAGGTATTGTATTCATATATATATATATATATATATATATATATATATATGTTTTTAAAATTTGAATAAAGAAAATTCAATTAGAGTCAGCGTATCATATATCTGAAATATACTCATTATATGCTTAGTATATACTGTTTACTATATAGCTTATAATTTTATTTGAAATTTATGTTACACCCTAAGAGGTAGCTTATAACACTTGAATAAAGAAAAAACTATAAATACTTTATTGTTCTAAATTTTTCCTTGAATGATTTATAAAAAGCTTGAGCTAATTAATTTCCATCTTTCTAACAAAGCTCATTCAAGAAACAATAAACAATATTGTTATTATCTTTCATTTTCAACCTCATTTCTTGCACTTTCACATAACCAAGAACATGATAAAACGATATTAGTGAGAGCAAATAAAAAGAAAACTCATCAAAATATTTAAAGAAAAAAAAGAAAGAAAGTTCACTAACAGAGGCCACAAAAAGAAGATAGTGATTATCCGAAACTTTAATCCTTGAAAGAATATACATTAAACCCTCATTCACATTTCTTGCATTTTCACACAGTAACCAAGAACGTGACATAATGATATCAATAAGAGCAAATAAAAGGAAAGCTCACCAAAAATTTGTAAAAAAATGAAAGGAAAGCTCACCAAAATACTAAGACCATAAAATAAAAGATAATAGTTATTATCCCAAATCTAATCCACCACTTGAAAGAAATATATTAAATCACTCTTCCTTTCTTGTGCTCTAGCTATCTCTTTCTTTTTCTTATTTTTCCTCTCTCTCCCTCTCTCTCGTCTCTCTTTCTATCTCTATGGTATGGGCTTGATAGAAACTTGAGGGAAGAAAATCCCTTACATTTCAAGTCTTCCTTTAAGGAATTCGTTAGATCTTTGAAAATGTCGATTGAATAGAAATCAGTGAATAAGTAAAATGATAGTGTCAATAGTTGAAAAAGATGACGTAGTTGGCCATAATATATAGAGAAGGTAATAATAGAAAGAGAAAAAAAAAATGAATGTTTGGTGCGCATTAGAAGAATGCAAAAGAGAGTTACTATAAAAAAAGAAAACAAAAAGAAATGGCACAAACAAGCAATGATTATTTTGGCTTTTTCTGGGAATGATGGATATGAAATGTGATAAGGTACCATTGGAAGATAGAAGCAATTTGGAGAAAGCTAAGAACAGAGAAAGAAATGCTCAAATTCAAATGGCAGAATTGTGCCTTACACCCGGGCTCCAAGACCATTTTGAGCCCTGATGCACCTTGCCCCTTTAACAACTATGCTACAAACTATACCAATACTTGCATGTATAATATTTGACAATTCACTTCAACATAAGCTACAGTAGTAATTGGAAATCTAAAATGGACAAAACTACTTGGCTACACTCTCCAATTTTAAACATACTAAAGTTTGAAAAACATTGAACATAGCTATTTTAGACATGAATATGTGACTAACCCAAAAGTATTATTTTGGTCATGCGTGATCATAACATCAGAATTACACCTCTATTTAAGTCACCTAAACATCAGAAAATTTTATAAAAAAATTTCACTATGACAATTAGCTTCCTTTCGCTACTCAACGCAACTCCTATAGTTAGAAAAGCTTGGTCAGCATATGCATTTGTATTAAGATATTTTAACTTATATTATCACCATTACCTAAATGGACAATTTAGTCAAAGAAAAGGTACCTGCAATTTATCAGGCGACTGAACAATTTTTGATCGCAAGTTTGCATTTTCTTGGACACTTTGCACCAGGTCAAACTCAGCCTTTGAAATCTGTAAAAGTAAAACAGAAGATATAATAGTAAGTCAGTAACAATAATGAGTTCATGAAGATAAAATGAAGATTGAACAACTTATATAGTTAGCTACAACATTGACAATTTTAAGACATGCAAGATGAACCTATAATAGGAGAAGATAAATTTTGCATAATATTCTTGCTCAGACCTAGGTTTTCTAAAGACCACCGAAAGTAATCTAGGACAAACTATACACAAGACATGGAGAAATATAAAACAGCATAACATTATGCTCCAGGACAAAGTCTCAAATCGACGTGTGGGAAGATATGCTGCAATCAACCAGGACATAGAACAAGCACAAAGAAAAAAATAAATAAAAATAACCACCCCAAAGACACACACAAAAGCACAATGATACTGTAGTAAGACCTCAAAACATGAAATTATAGACTACCGAACATTAAGAAGGCAACTCGGACCAAGTCAAGAGTCGTAAACCAATTTGAATGAACAGAAGCTCCACATGAGAAAAAATAGTCATCCTAAGGTGGATATCAGGTTTCATAGTTATCCACTACCAAAGCAAATAAGAGAGCATAAACAATAAAGCAGAAAATTCAAATCCACTTCTCCACTGTAATTAGCCGCCTCTGATTTTACAAAGTTATGTATTAATGATCAAGACACTACACACTTGAGTCAGAGAAAATAAAATTTGCAAATTGAAAAAATTAAACATTAGAAAACCAAAAGCAATTTTCTTAGCAAGAACGAGCACTACCTTCATATTCTTATGCAACTAAATTAACTGATACTAACGAGCTATCTGTCAAGATCCTTACCTCCCCATCTAGTTCCCCAGCTTTCTCCTTCAACTTCCGGGAAGAAGCTCTGAGTGACATCTGGTGATTGTTGAGTTCCGAGACTGTCTGACGCAACTCTTTAACCTTGGCATCTACCTCTTGAACAAATGGCAGCTCCATCTCCCTTGCTACATTATATTCAGCAATCTCGGCATTCAACTACAGAAGCAAACACTCAGCATGACCATACTCGACCCACTTCACAATTTCAAAAGTTTCTCTTTAGTTACCTGTGAAATCTTATCCTCCCATTCTTTTCGCTGCTCATCAAGAAGTGTTAGTTCCTCCCCTATTGATCTTAGTAGATTCATTTTGGTGTCTCTGATATACAAAATAAACAGGAGAATCACAAATCATCAAATGAATCAGTAACCAAAATAAACTCAGAAAGCAAACTCTCAATTGCAAACTAAATCTTTACATCAAGAAAACTCCTTTCTCTAAAGTTCCAAACTCTGAAGTCCGATTTCAAACCCAAACAAATCAAGTTTATTTTTAACACTTTGGCAAATTTGATTCTACGAAAACATCCCCATAAACAAACTATCTATTTATGAAATTAATTATCCAAATAAAACCAATTTTTCTAACAAAAAGTTGCAGCAATTAAGCAAAAAAAGAACAACATAAATAGTCTCAACACGTACTTATGAAGACAAAAATTGAGGATTGCACTAAGATACAATTCTGTCCTATCTCCTTGGGGTCTCAAAAGATCTTTCAGAGTGAATTTCAATGGACAACCAACCAAACTAACCATCTCCCTTATCCTAATAAACATGGTCATAATCCTAACAGAATCCACATGATGATCTGGATTCTCAAGCTGCTCTAGTGCAGCAAACTCCACTTGCCCTTGACCTTCTCTGCAATAAAACAAACACAAAACCCACATTTCAAAAACATCAGAAAAAAATTGAAACTTTACAATTGGTTATTGAAAAAAAATGAAAATTTAAGAAAAAAAAGAGGAAAAAGAAAATTTGCGTACTCATTGAGAAGATCAAGGTGGATAAGAAGTCTGGTATAAATATCCGATATGAAATCCGGGTTAGGGTTTTTTATATCGTTTTCGGTTACGGCGGCGATTTGAGATTCTGCTAATATTGTTGCTATTTCTGCTCGGGACAGTCTGGGGTAGTCGAATTTTGACATCTTAGTATAAACTCAGTTGCGATCTTGATACATTGAAGAAAATAATTTTAAGGGTTTAGTTTACAATTTCAATTTTTAAAAGATTTTATGGCTAACAAACGGACCGTTTATGGAAAAGATTGAAAATGAATAAAAAGGACGAGGTTTGATAATATTGTTTTCCCGCTCAAAATTTAGGTGGGTTTGGGTCGGGTTAAGTTTGTCTATGTGGAATGAATATGGGCTGCATCTATTATGAAATTTGGGCCAAGTTTGGGCTGCCCATTTTTTGTCCATTGAGGTCTTGGAAAAGAGAATTGTTGGACCCCGTTCCATGATTTCATATATATAATGTCTATAAGATATAATATTCTATAATAATTAATTTTATTTATATTTAAATATTTATTATTTGGAAACTTAATATTCATTACGGTTAATGTTCATGTTGATTTTGTTTCATATATTATTCATCAATATTAATATTAATGTTCATTATCTAGTACTGCAATGTTTATTGTCTGTATATATAATGTTTATCAATATTTTCAAATGAAGATATTGATTATTTATGAAAGTTTTCATTATTTTTGTGATGTATGTTGAAAAAGAATTATGATTGATTTAAGCATTCATTAATTATAGGCATAAAATTCATTAATTTACCAATGGATATTTATCATTAATGAAAATCATATTCACAAACATATATAACATAGGCAATACAAATCATCCTTACGCAATTGGTAAACAAAAAGAATAAGTTAACAAACAAACAATAAATATTTAATGTTTAAATAATTAACATTCAACACATGTTCAATGAATATAAGTTAATGAACATTTAGTATAAATTTAATGAATATAAAATATTTTTAAATAAAATTTGCGTCAACATCACGTTACATCAGCGTTTGATGCACGTATATATGTGAATTAGACCATATAGCTTCATGGACCGGGATCCATATTATAATTACATGTTTTCTCAATCCTTCCATCACCTTTTTTACAAGAAAAATTCTAACACTTTAAAACATTTTTTATTTGGGCTTTTTAATAACAATAATAATAATAATAATAATAATAATAATAATATATTGTTATTGGACGAGTGGCTTTTTTTATAAAAATTAAAAAAAAAACTTCCCATCTTGAGATCTATTAATATTGATAGATGCTTATTATTAAGAACTTTTCAAAAATATCATAAAATTAATAAATAAATATTGTTTTTGACTTTGTAAATTTTAAAAATATTATGTTTTAATTTCCTTTTTAAATTTACGTTGTGGTTATCTTTCAGTTTTTTTTTTAGTGATTTTTTGATTTTTTTTTTTAGTTATTTTTCGGTTGTTTTATCTGAAAACAATCAAAGAAAAAAAACCAAAACGTGATTTTAAAAAAAGTTCAAAAAAACATATTTTAATATTTTAATACAGTAAAGATAAGAAAATACTGTAAATTAATAAAATTAAAAAAATATAGATATTCTTTATATTTTTCCCTTATTATTTGTATGGCGCAATATTTATTGTGCGGACTTATAATAGATTAACAGAGATGATGATGATGAAAAGAGTAGATGCATTATTATAAATGAACAATAAGTATTAACTTTTGCTAGTGATTCTCTATTTTATCTTTGGTGAGATCTTATTTGATTATTTGGATGGAATTGTGATGGATGAATTTTTTCTATTTAGACGGTAATCAAACATGGATGTGTAGAGATGATAATATAAATAGTTATTAAATTTTATATTTAATTTTATTTTATTATTAATTTTTTTATTTTATTACTCATATTTCAATTTGGATTATAATATCTTGCTAATGAGATATTGACATGTAATATTCTTCTTATTTAATTATTCTTTTCATTAGTTATTTTTACAACATCGCGAAAAGTTGACAGGAGCCATTGCTAAAATCTGTACGAGCCATCATTAAGTTTTTTTAACTAAGAGACCACTAAAATTCATGACTTATCTAGTAGACTATGATCAAAATTATTAGGCTATGGTCGGTTACGATTCCAAGCTATTAGGCTATGGTCGGTTACGATTTCAAGCTATTAGGCTATGGTCTGTCTCTAATGAAGAGGTTAGAGCTTTAAGGTGGGGAATTTATAATACTGCATCTCATATTAAAAAATAATCGTGATTTTGATTTTAATGTGCTTATAAGAACCTAAATATGTTATTACTAGGTCTGAACACAAGTCTCTGAGATCCCAAACGGTAATTAAAAATCGAACCGAAAGTTTCCAGAATTAGAAAATATTCATTGACTCTTTGACTTTTTCTAAACTGGACCTAATTGAAATTTTCTTTTAGTATGATTCTGGATCACATAAGTTCTGCATACCGAAAATTGTATCGAACAATCTCGTATTGTCTTGAACCAAAGAATCGAAACTAAAACCGATTTAATTTTTTTTTATCTATTTTTATATAATATTACTTGTATAATAAATAAGTACAAATCTTAAGTTCAAACTTAAAGCAAAATATAAAAACTTACCAAATACAAATCTAACAATTCTATTCTAATAAAATATAAGGTCATTGGTACAAATCTAAAATAAAACACTAAGTTTACATTTTATTATAATATTAATTATTCTCTAATTTTATCTAAATTTTTTAGCAAAATTTCGATTGCGTATTATTATCATTCATTTAATAAAAAAATATAGGACCTAAAATTCTTTTAAACTTTAATAATAATAAAATTATTATAGTATCAAATAGATTAATATTATTAAGCTATAATTTTATTCTAACGAGGAGAACGTGATGTTAGTTTTGTAAATGAAAATAAAAAATCAAGCGATCACGGATATATTAGTATTGCTTACTTATTAAATCAGATAGCTATATCATTTGTCTATTTAGAAAATTAAATCTTATTATATGAAAAATGCTAAACATTTCACTTATTTATGTTCCAATGCTTACTCATCTAATATGACATATATTAATTATACTAAATTATTATTTAATAATTTAAGATTAATGGATAGTTTTATAAATATTTATATGCCACGTCAATAGGACAAGAAATGAAAAAAAAAAAAAAAGATGAATTATGTAGCATTACTCTTATCAGAAATGATCCGCCCATGATTCTATAAATTGATTTTTTTCTATTCTAGAGTAGGTTTGAGATTGAAGTTGACAAAAGTGCTTCAAGATGCTATATTAAAAATTAATTGCCTTTTTAATTATTATCAGAAAGGTATAAGTATATTCAATTTAATATACTCATGGCACTTTATTTATTTTTATAAGTAATTCACACACACATACATATATGTATGTCTATGTACCCTAACTTCTCATAAAACTTGTTTGTTATACGTAACAACACAAGAGATAATAGAGAAAAGAAAATTAGGAAAAATAATTAATGGGTAATATGCGTAAAGAGGAATCACGAATAGAACTATTTGAAGGCATTGTTTGTTGGTGGAATAATAAGGGAGTTCTGCTTAATATTAGACCTAAAGAGTTCTTCAAACTCAGTTGTCACATTAAGAGCAACTTGTGATACTACAGGAGACAGAGCACTCCACACTGACTTCTTAGTGGCAAACTCTTCAACTACAGGCCTGAACAATGACATAACCAAGAATATTAAGAAAAAAGTAACTGAAAAATATAATCAACAAACAACTAAGTTAGTGAATATTAGAAAGACAAAACTCTTCAACTACAGGCCTGAACAAAAACATAATCAAGAATATTAAGAAAAAAGTAACTGAAAAAAAAATCAACAAACAACTATGTTAGTGAATATTAGAAAGACAAATATATATATATATATATATATATATATATATATCTAAAATCAAAGAAATTACACTTTAAAAGAAAACTAATATGACAATTGGGAGGAAGTGTTCATATCCTAATGTCAATATTAATCGCTAATGTGGAATGATTGCTATTATTTTAATTATAAAAAAATTAATTTTAATAATATAGAACTAAATTATTTTAAAATTTATAAAAAATTTGACTATTGAATAGACCGATACATATAATAATAATTTAAAAATGACATTATCTTGTAATCTATTAATTACTATATAATTTTCATTTATTTAAATCAATGTCAAAAGTATAATGATATGCTATATTTTTTAGGATGAAAAACTATTATTTAACTAAAAAGTAGATTACTAATAACTACTTATTAAATTTATAAAACTAATAAATATAATAAATTATTTTATATATTATTTTGAATATAAAAATGGAGGCTAATTTTATGACTCATCAATAAAATTGGTACATATCAATAAAATGGACTAGGTACGTATGGAAATCTTAATTAAATATATTTAACATGTTTTAAAAATGCTTTAGGTACAGTATATATATATATATATATATATATATACTAATTTTGTTTGTCACTAAATGTATATAAGACCCATGTGGAACTTGGAATTAGAATTACCGTAAGGAATTTGTCATAGATACAAGCTCCATTCCTTCGCCACCAGCAATTCCAGCAACGGTGAAGAATCTTGGCACCAGAAATAATTGACCAGCCTCTATTCTGGTTTCCAGGACTAGCTCACCATTGATGCCAACGATCTGCACTTTGCCACTTCCTTTAGCAACATAAACAAGTCGACTTGATCCATCGGCAGTGAAAGTTGGCGAGTACATAGCATTAGCACTCAATTTCAGAAGGCCAACACTAAGACCCACTTGCTCCAGAAATGGGAATTTAGCTGCTGTGAGTGTCTTGAAAACACCACCTTTTGGGACCTCAAGATCAGCTGGTGCAGCATCAATATTGTAGAGCATTTTATCAAGAACACGAGGACGCGGCATGCGAATTCCTTCTTGTACCTTGATGATAAATATCCCAGTTTGACTTCTTGCAAGCTTGTTTGCTTCTTGCTCATTCAAATTGTAAGCCTGACTGATAAATTCAGATGAGAATCCGCCTAAAATACTTCCAATTCCAGATAACGAGAAGTAGGTGAATTCTCCTGGAACAAAGGCCTTGGAAGTTTCTCCCAAGTAAACTACAACGAAGTCTGAATCTCCATTGTTGTACCACCATGAGAAACCTCCTAGTGGGACTGGTATCACATCTCCTTTCTTCAGCCTTAACACAACCTCTTTTGACGATGGGAGCACCATGCCGACTATTCCTTCTGTACCTGCAAGAGGAGACTAATACTTCTATTATATTAATTTTAGTTTTAAATACTATTTACCTTGAGGTTTAGTCTCAGTCTCCGTATTTCTTTTATTACGTTAAAACTTTCTTAAATTTTAATAAAACTAATTACCAACTCTTTTATATTAGTCGAAAAACTAAACTGGTAAAATTATAATTTAATTTTTGAATTTATTATCAAGTATCAAATTCGTCTAAAATTAATTTTATTATCAAATTAGAATAAAATTTCATGTTTAGCACAAATTAATTTTAATGTCTAATTAAACTAAAAAATTAAATATTTTCTTACTTATTTATAGCTTTTATTTTTTAGCATAATTTAATTCTAAAAAATTTAAATGTATTAAAAATATTTATTTTTTATTTAATATTATTAAATTATTATATAGGTTAATTTTAAATTTTTAAATAAAATAAATAGTTAAAGTCATTATTTTTATTAGACACTAAAATTAAACTATATTAAAAATGAAAATTTTACTCGTATTAATCTCATCTTAATAGTTAATAAAAAATTCTATTTTTTTAGTATACAAGATTATTACGATCTTCTTCATTAATAGTGGACTAGTCAACTTGGTGTTTAGATTATTTCACTGGATTAAAACATGATTATTTAATTTAATGTTTACTTTTTATACAATTTAACAATAATATATAATAAAAATAGTAATAGAATGATATTTTTAACGAGAAATAGTTATGTTATATTAATAACTAAATTAACTTATAATAGTTTAATAATATTATTATAAATATAAGTAGTTTTAAAATGTTTAAATTTGCTTAAGTTAAATTGCATTAAGAATAAAAAATTAGAGCATGAAAGATATTAAATTTATTATTTTAATTAGTACCTAAAACTAACTTGTACTAAAAATAGAATTTTATTTTAATTTAATAATAAAAATAATTCTGAACGAGCTTGATATTTGATAATAAGTTCAATAATCAAATTATAATCTTAAATTATCAATTTAGTCTTTCAATTAACATGAAAAAAAGATGATAGTAGTTAGTTTTATTAAAACTTAATAAACTAAATAATATTTAAAAATTATTTTAACCCTTATATAAAAAATACAAGGACCCATTCATATATTAGATCAAATAACATAAGTAAATAATATTTAACCCTTAATTTTAAAAATATATTTTAGACTTACTTGAATTGTTTGCAGAAATAAAAGCTGGTTGAATCTTTTAATTAATAGAGATTTTCTCAATAGAAATTATCCACTGTATCATAATCTAAATCTATTTCTTGTATGGAGAGATTAAATGTAATATCTTTAGTGTTTGTTTTGCTTTATTTTATGTTTTCTTTTTTGGTTAATAAATATGTATGTGAAAAAAATATAATGAATTATTTATATTTTATCTAGACCTAATGTATACACCACAACAGACAAAAAAATAATACATATATATAAATATTTTATACTTTCATATTAAATGATTGACACATACTTTTTATTATAAAACTAATGAATATAAAATTATTTTCTAGATTTGTGTATGTCCCCACTTATATAACAAATCCATAAATGATTGATTCATATTTATTAGTTTTAAATGATAGACTCTGTGTTAATTATCTCATACCAAACTGTAAAAATTTGGTATATATAGTCATCTTCTCGGTACGAAGGCATGAAAAAGGACTGGAAATGAAGGGACCCCCAATATATTGGTCATGCTCTTCAAACCACATATACTTGTGGAGCCATGTGGTAGAAACCAATACTGTTATACAGTCAGAAGAACATCTTTAATGCTGCTTTTTATTTTAAAAAAATATAAATTTTATAATAAATAATATTTTAAAAAATAAAAAGTAAATTTATTTTATATTTAAAAAGTAAAAATATATTAAAATTTTATTTCATAATATAATTTTTTAAAATAAAAAATTTAATATATATAAAAAAATGCATTAAAAATATTATAAGAATGATATAATTTAGTGCTGATATATAACTTGCCTTGCAGAACATAACCAATTTTGGAAGAATCTGCATAGTGGGGAAGAGCAAAACCACGAGGCCTGAGAAGAAGCTCTCCTCCACCGACGTTTACAGTAGCTAAATCAGAACTTGACCAACTCCTATACGAGCTACCACCTTCACCATCAAAAAATGTCTTTTGGGAAAGTTTGCTGATAAGTCGAAATCAATGGCCAACAACACTTTCCATAATGAAATAAAAAGAAAAAGGTAAAGAAAGTTGGTAGCTAGTTGGTACATCGGTGACTTTGAGAAATGAATAAGAGACTATGAGAAATGCAAGTGCTACTCGACCTCTGTTTATAGAAATGAAGAAGGTTGACTGGAGAACGTTTGTGGGCCAAAATTAATTGTGCGTTTTAATTTCTAGAAGAAATCCCATGGGCATCACTTTTTTTAAAAGATATATATATATATATATATATTTATATATATATATATATTTACGATTTTTTTCAAAGGTTTTGGATTATTTTTAAATTTTTTTATTTATACAGTTTTTAAAAAATTTTATCAAAAAAATATTATTTTAACTTATGTTATTATGAAATCAATTTTTATTTTATATCTTTTTAATTTTTTAAAAAATTTATCGAAAATAAGATACTAAAAGTATACCTAAATGATACCAAATTTTTTTTTTAATTTGTATTATTGTAAAATCAGCCAAATGAGGTAGATTTATTATTTTTATTTTATATCTTTTTAACTTTTTTAGAATTTTGTCAAAAAAATACTAAAACTGTATTTAAAAAATATCAAAAAAATATTATTTTAACTTATATCATTGTGAAATCAGATAAATATATTATTTTTATTTTATATTTTTATTTTTATAATAGTAAATTGAATGACATTATATGTTTTTTTTTTATAGTAACTAGTGTGTCTTGATAATATAAAAATGTGTGTTTTAAAAAATTATACCATAGTTCACTTTTCCTTTTTAGATGTTAATTGAGTAATTAATGGTAAAAAAATGCACTTCATTATTAATATGAATATTAAATTCTCTTTTATTTTGAAATTGAAATTTTTTATTAAAGATATTTATTTGAGTTGTAATGTAATACTAAATCATTTTATTTGAATCTAAATAGGTACAAATTATATAGCAGTAATAGATGAGTTGATAAGTCTTATAAAATTAATATAAATAGTTGATATGGAGAATTTTTAATAAAGATATATTAGTAAAGTAAAAATTATTGTTAACAGCTATAAAAAAAATGATTCCTTTAGTATATGTGTAAATTGAAAGTGGAAAATATTTTTTAGGCCAATAAGAGTATTTGTACAGATAGAGAAATACAGAGCAAAGCAATTATGAGAATAAAAGAGTTATTACCCATTTAGACAGCTCAATTAATAGACATAATTGGGGGATGGGGTTGGTCTGGGGTGGGGACCTATAATTAAGGGTCACTGGGTGGTGTCCATACAGCATTAGGGTTTAGGGGTCCGTGCAGCATTATTTTTTTATGATCGATTAATGGGACTTTATGTTAGAGGCGTTCTAAAGCCATAGTTTTTTTTTTTATTATGTTCTTAATACTGATTAAGCTTATTATCTTGAAATTTGAGAGTAAAAAATAAGACTAACAAGGAAAATAACCACTCATTAATTGAGCGGTCATAACCGGACATTACATGTCGAGTTATCACTACCGATAAATGCAGAATTGATTAAAGTGACATACTTTTCCCAACAGTACTAATCATGTGACAGCTTGGAGCATTCATTATCTGTCGTTGTATCTATTATTAGTCATATCCAATAAAAGTTGGCTGTTATGGAAACCAGGTCATTACGAAACTCAAAATGAAAAGAGAGAAACAATATAGAGCATGGAGAAGACATAAATTTGTCATCTCAAGGATACTGGCTAAGAAATTCCAAGGCATTAGATGCGCGTAAAGCTTCTTGGTGTTCAACAATCTAAATATCAGAGCTGGTCCTGGAATACAAATATATATACTTAGACAGAAGTAAAACCATAGTATCAGAATACAGACTTTAATACTCAACTTAAATGCATATTTAAACACTAATACCAGTAAGCATGTCTCCTAAAATATGCACATAGTTGAAGAACAAAACTTTAACCAAAACTCATTCTCATCGAAAAGTAAAATGATGATTTAATCCTTAATAATAATATAGAATAAGTAAGATGAAATATAAAATACTATCCTTTTATCTTATTATATATTATTATTTTCATTAATTTTATATATACTTATTTCTAAAAAAATTATATCTTTTATAAAATTATTATTAACTTTTTTATTATCATTAAATTATATTCTTGTTATTAAAATAAATATTAAATTAATTATTATAATATAATTATTACAATATTAAGAATTATATCAGCCACTTAACAATTTGAGACCACTAGTTTTGGACTCTAGTTCAGGAAACCATACAAATAATCTTTAAGTGGTTGCTAAAGATATTTAGCGTTGATATTAGCATCTCTAAGTGGTCGCTATGCTTTTCCAATTTTCACGCAATAATTAGTGACCATTTATTGTGGTCGCTATTGTTTTGATAGCTACGTGATTTTTATTTGATCGCTAAGAATTTAAAAATTAATTTAATCTCTAAATAGTAGTTACAACTTTGTTGTGGGAGCTAAATAGCGACCAGTTTATTATAGTATTTAAATTAATATTTTTTTTTTTATAAAAGAAAATAGATTAAAGCGTTTGTTTCCCAAGAAAATGACAAAATATACCGATGCTTAATAACAAAAATTACATTACAGCTGTTTATACTAAACTTAATATAAATAGAACTAAGCTAAATGACTAAACTACCCTGCTGTATTATCTTTACAAATGATGGAACAATATAAATAAAGCATAATAATTATATCTTTGAAAGGACTTTTTCTTATAATAAATTTTGATTTTTTTTTAACTTGAATTGGGAAAAAAAAAAATGAAATTGAAAAGCATACAATGGAAATCAAAAAGCTAACTCTGATGGACCCTTAGACATACTACCTAACCATATCGATTCTATGTGAAAAGACTTAAAAAATATCCAATACAAAAATAAAGTAGAAAAAAAAAAAAAAAAACTAATTGCAATAAAATAACTCGAACATAAATAAAAAATTAATTGCAATATTCTATTATATAATTTTCTTAAATTTATTACTATTTTAATAGTTAATTAAAAAGTAAATTTTTTTTTTTTTTTTTATAAATCGAGTAGGCCAAATTTGGAGCTTGTCTTGTATTGCTGACCATTAATTTTTTAATTGCTTTGGTAGCTATGACTATTGTACGGACGAATATGAAGTGTTTGAGAGTTACTTGTGGAGAAAGAGTTGCATCCTCAACCACAATTGGTATTGAAGAGCCAAAGAATCCAATAAGAAAAAAACAAAGCTTGGAAACGGCCAAACTGTCCAACTTTTTGTAAAAGGTGTATACATAAATAATAGTTTTGTTAAATTATTAATTATTTTTCCTCGTAAATAGACAGTTAAATTTTAAATTTTAAATTTACAAGCAACCAAGTTTATTAACTCTTATTATTTAATTAAATAATATATAAAACCTACTCGTAAAATAAAGAATTGATTTTGTCATTTTGCCAGTTGCTTAATGATTGATCTCACAATTTCGGTTTTCTCTCTTTTTTTTTTTTTTTTCCTTAAAAATAACAAAAGAGACATGAACCTTATAACCACGTTTAGTTTAGTTTTGTTTTTGTTTTTGGGGATAATAATATAAACACCAGCCTGTCTTGCATCTATAGGCTATAGGCATGCGCCCCTAAAAATTGAAACTTCAATTTTATATAGCTTTAAAAGAGAATAATTAGATATGTTTCTTTTGTATCCATCACAGGACTTTTTTTATATTCACTATAAAGACTTGATAACTGGTGAAGATATGTTCAGCTACCACATTAATGTCTTGGTCGATTGACTTCAGCTCTTAAATTACTTAAAAAGTATTAATAAATTATTATTACAGTGTTGTCCGACTACTCACACCAATTGAACTGAATTAAGTTTTTGTTTCTAATTGCTCGTTCATCAATAATTTATCATCTTATCTTTATAAAAGAAACATCCAACAATATTAGGCCGATTTTTTTTTATATATAAGCGGTCTGATATTATATTATTGAAAATAAAGTGGATAAATTGATTTTTTTTCATTAATAGATTTGATAAAGCCGGTTTATAAAAAATAAAAACCAATATACTAAATTAAAAAGAATTTAGATATACTCTTAAACATCCAATAACAATTCCAAGTAAGTCCACAGAATAATTCTTCTTCTTATTTAATGAAAATTAGAGTACATAGATATTCGCTTTCATACAACTTATTTATTATTTATAAGACATAATAGAGAAAAGAAAAATGAGAAAATAATTAATAGATAATATGCATGTAGAGGATACAGAAAAACAACTATTTTTAGGCCTCGTTTAACATAATTCCAAATCTAATTTGAAGGTGGGATAATAATGGAGCTCTTATTGATATTGGATTTGAAGAGTTCTTCAAACTCAGGGGTCACATTAAGAGCAACTTGTGCAACTATAGGAGACAAAGCATTCCACACTGATTTCTCAGTGGCAAACTCTTCAATTACAGGCCTGCACAATAACATAACCAAAGATGTTAAGAAAACAATTATGACAAAAAATTCAACAAACCACTTATATCTAATGAATATTATATAGAAAAATAAAAGCTGTGCATATATATATTTATAATATTTAATTATTTTTAATTTTTAATTTTAATTTAGCATATACCTAAAATTTAATTTTTTGTAATATTTAAACACTTTTGTGTAATAGATGTGGATGTATTGAATGAAGATACATGTCAAAAAGTATTTAAAATGTCATAGAAAAATAAGTTTAGAAATCTAGGATATATTAAAAATTAAAGTATTAAACTGATTAAATGGCTAAATTAAGAAAGTTACATTCTTTTTAATTGATGTCAATAGATTTTATCATTTTCTCTTTAAAATATTTTTATTAAATTTTTTTATAAAAACTATATTTAAAATAAAATAAAAATAAAAACTAACTACATGAGATGATATCTATATAAATTAATACAAGATATCTTTAAGAATTACATTCTAAGCTAACGAGTAATGCAGTAATTGACTCCTCCAAAAAAATTTTACACAAATGTAATTTGGCCCCAAAAACCTTATCCGAACTCCCACAGCCCACTAAACTATGATTGTGGTTAGTGAATGCATGAGATCTAAAAACAAAATAAAATGAGAATTACCAGGTAGAATTTGTCATAGATAGAAGTTTCATTCCTTCGCTACCAGCAATTTCAGCAACAGTGAAGAATCTTGGCACCAGAAACAGTTGACCAGCCTCTATTTTGGTGTCCAAGACTAGCGTACCATTGATGCCAACCATCTGTACTTTGCCACTTCCTTCAGCAACATAAATAAGTCGAGTTGATCCATTGGCAGTGCAAGTTGGTGAGTACATAGCATTGGCACTCAATTTCACAAGGCTAACACTAAGACCCACTTGCTCAAGACACTGTAATTTAGCTGCTGTCAGAGTCTTGAAAACACCAGCCCTTGGGACCTCAAGATCAGCTGGTGCAGCATCAATGTTGTAGAGCATTTTGTCAAGGAAGTCCTTGTCATGGGGATTTGGCATGCGAATACCTTCTTCTAGCTTAATGATCAGCATGCCAGTTTGATTTTTTGCAAGCTTGTTTGCTTCTTTCTCATTCAGATTGTAAGCTTGACGCGTAAATTCAGATGAGAATCCTCCTACAAGACCTACAGTTCCGGATAACAAGAAGTAGGTGAATTCTCCTGGAACAAAGGCCTTGGAAGTTTCTCCTAAGAAAACTATTACGAAGTCTGAATCTCCATTGTTGTACCACCATGAGGAACCTCCTAGTGGGACTGGTATCACATCTCCTTTCTTTAGCCTTAACACCACCTCTTTTGATGTGTTGGGGAGCACCATGCCGACAATTCCTTCTGTACCTGCAAGAGTTCAAAGAGTATGAGTACAATAATCTTAAAAACATATTTTATTATCAATTCAATTGATTGTTGAAATAGAAGCAAGAGATACCGAATTTTTAAATGTTTTTTTATTGTCTTTTCTTTTAATGAAATTTGTATGAAACAGAAATGTATATTCATTTTCTACGATTCTCTGGTATTCAGAGAATAGGTATATATAATCTTGTAACTTCTTTTTAGAAATTAATTAATGAATATCTTTTAGTAGTATTTAATTTTTTTTTACCAGTATTAATGAGTCAAAACTCATAGAATTCGTAAAATTGAGAACTTGCTAACAAAACACTAGGCTTTCTAGCAAGAAAAAGGCTAAGAAAAGCTCATATTTTCTATACAAAGTCCAGGCAAGAAAAGGACCCAGAAGGACGAGATCCCAAGTATATTGGCCATGTTCTTTAATATATGTTGTGGAGCCATGTGGTTGAAACCGAAACCCTTATCTAGTTGGAAGATTAAAAAGAAAAAGTTTATATATTTTAGTTCTGATATATAACTTGCCTTGAAGAACATAACCAAATTTGGAAGAATCTGCATAATGGGGAAGAGCAAAACCACGAGGCTTGAGAACAAGCTCTCCTCCACCAACTTTTGCAGTAGCTAAATCAGAACTTGACCAAGCCTTGTATGAGCCACCTTCTCCATCAAATAATGTCTTCTGGGGACAGTTTGGGGATAAGTCGAAATCCATTCTTAATTAACAACACTTCTTTCAACAATTACCACTCTTAAAAGAAGAGAAAAAGAAAAAAAAAAAAAAAAAGACAAAGTAAAGACAGGTGGTAGCTAGTTGGTCGTACAAATAGGAACTATCATGCAACCTAATTGTATATAAGAAAGAACTGTGAGAAATGCAAGTGCTACTCGACCTCTTTTTATAGAAAAAATGGAAGTGATATGGAGAAGGTTGCGTAGGGAAGATGATGCTTTCTTTTTCTTTTTTCACGTGCAATTTATTTTTCTGCTCATTTTGTCTGTTTGTTCAAAATAGTGTCAACCCATAACAAACCAGTAGCTGCATAATTTGATTTGAATTTTTCCTTTTATTTTACAACTACATACTTATTGAGGTGTGGGACATATCATTTGTAAAAGATACGTCTTCTATGAACCGTAATCAGCTTAAGTATTTTCTTCTGGTAGAATCATACGTAGTTTTGCTAGTCCGGGAATTAATGCAATTACGTTCGGGCAACTTGTTTTGTCTCTTAGAAACGGCCAAGAGCTGTTTTTCTATGTAGTTGTCAAAAATTATGTGCTATTTGGAAAATTTTTTGATTTTATGATCAAATTATTATAGACAGTTGATTCACACGTATTTATTAGTTTAAAATGATAAAATATGTGTTAATTATTTAATATTAAAATCTAAAATATTGATACATACGTGTCATTTTTTTATTAGTCGTGTATATACCAAATCTAGATAAGAATCTCTTGTATTGTTACGTTGAGGATTTTTATTCTCAATGATATGTTTATCATTTGCTGAAATTTTCGGAACAGACTTTATGTACCAGATCATCTGCGTACATATAGCTATAATAAGCTACATCAATTAGTGATGTCTTGAGCTAATTGATTTTTTTATAACATAGTTATAAATGTAATAAAGATAATATTCAAAATTAATTATCTCAAATGCCATAATATTATTAGCTGATGTGGCTTACTTTTATTGAATGTGTTAATGAATGGTAGACATAGTCTGTCTAGAAATTATTGTTGTCATTGAAAAAGAATGATATATAGATGTGGGTCGGTGGAGTAAAATATTTCTATAATGAATGAGTAGTTTTTATTTTTACTAAATATTTACATTGCAACAAATAAGAGAATGATATATAAATATTAATGTTTTATACTTTAAAATTGAATAATTGGCACATTCAATTATTTAAAATCAATAAGAGGGTTTTTGCTTCAGAGGTTTGATGCAGCTAATAGCTGTTTCTCACTGAACAACTTTATTAAAGCGTTTGGTAAAGACTTAAAAAACAGCAGCTGATAGCTGATCTAATTCCAACCAGCTGCTGATTATATCAGATTTATTTTAGAGTTTTTTCTTATCAGCTGATAACTTATTTAATTTTTTTTATTTATTTAGACACTATTATCCTTATTAAAATTTATTAACAATAACTTATTTTAAATTAATCTCATATAATTAAATTTTTATATTTTAAAATAAATAATAATTATTTTAAAATTATTTTTAATAGTTAAATAATTATAATATTTAAAATTATGGTATTTGAAATTAAAAATTTTATTAGTAGAATTTAAATTTAAATTTCTATGTTTAAAATAAATTTTATAAATATTTTTAATAATAAATATAATCCAGCTAAAGAAAATTAACTATACAATTTTTAATTATTATATGTTATTTTTATTAATTTGTATAATTAAATATAATATAATAAAAAATATATTTAATGATAAATTATACATTTAATGGTTATTTAACATACTAACAGGAACCGCTAATAAAATTCTACCAAACGATTTAATTTATCAGCCATCAACTACCAGCTATCAGCCACCAACTACCAGCTATCAACCATTAGCTACTAGCTGTATTGATCAGCTGAACCAAACAAATCCTAAATATATATCACTTATATTTATATTTGATGTATATATCTAAACTAAATAAGAATTTTTATAATTCATTTTCATTCAAAATTCTTATGTGATAAACCAAAGACGTGCTATTTTGTGAACAATTGATTTACTTTTATAATATTTTTAGAGAAAATAATGATAATTTTCTTACTCATGAATTGCTATAAGTTAAATTGTTAGGTTTTTTATCTTTATTATATGAGCTTACATATTTAATGATGATTATATTAATAGTTATCTTATTAGTGGATTTATTTAGAGTAATTCATTTATGTAGAGTCCGTAGACTTCTAGATTTTGGTAAGGCTTAAATGGATGGATACTGTTTTCTAACCATATAGGCTTAATAGAATCCTATTAGGTTAGTAATAGGTTATGGTTTCAAATACATCAAATTATACGGCAACTTCTATTCTCTACCCATGAGAGACAGAAGGCAAGAAACTCTAAAGAATTCAAAGATTTGAGTGAGAAAAGCATACTTATTGATTCAAGCACTCGTTCATCATTCATTTCATAAAAGATTTGAATGCTATAATGGAGACATGTATTTATGGCTAAAATTCCTTAATAATTATGGCATAATAGTTTTGGGTATTAAGATTTGATGATCAATATAGATTGTAATACCTATGATTTATATGTATTTTCATGGATTATTCATTGATTTTTATTATAGATAATAAAGTCTAATAAATAGTATCAGAGCTCCTATTATATTAAATTATTAGAATTAAAATTAGATTTTTTTTACATAATTGCGTTTGATTTGTATTATTGGGCTTTTCATATTCATCAGTTTTAAAAGTTTTTGTTTTAACGGTAAACTTTATTATATCTGAATATTTAATGTATGTATGGAATTTGCAAGTATTTAGGTTGTATGATATTATCATTAGCATATTTCAATTTTGTCAAATATGCAAATTTATAGTTTTATATACAATGGTTATTATTTGTATTTCAAATTAAGTTAATTGAAACATGTTACCAAAGTAGCCACTGTTGTGTAAAATTAATTTAATTTGAAATATAAAGATTTTATGTATTCATTGTTTATGCGCATATTGTTTAACCCAAAGGTAGGTTAATATTTGGCCAAACAATAAAAGTACTTGCAATAATAAATATTGATGGTTATACAGTTGTTGCCATGTGAATGATAGCCAGTCCAAAGAAAAACTGTTGCTTGACAGGATTTATTATCAATATTGATTATTGCGTTAAGAGTACATTTACAATTGATATTTTGTGCAAACATTGAATGTCAAGTTGTGGTAGGTATCTTGTTTTGTCACTTTTATGACAATGTTTATTAATTATGTGATGTTTCTTATTCTCTATTTAGTTTCAGCAACTACAAATAATATTTCTGCTCAAATTAGTGTCGTTCCTATGCTACAAACTTTAAGGTCTAAAAAGAGAATGTGGAAATCATTGTCGGCTGTACAGATCTAGACGTTGCGCTAAGGACGGAGCGACCCACTTTAGCTGAAGATACTTTAAATGAGGATAAAGTTGAGAAGTGGGATCGCTCTAACCGCATTAGTCCAATGATTATGAAATGGTCCTTACCGGAAGCATTTCGGGGCTCTATTTCTAAGAGCAATAATGCTAAGAAATTCATTATGGCAATATAACAGTATTTTGCTAAGAGTGAGAAATCATAAACAAATAACCATTTAGCTGCTCTAATATTTATAAAGTATAAGGAAAAAGAGAACATAAGGGAGTACATTATGGAAATGTCAAACCTTGTTGGAAAACTGAAGGCACTAAAGTTAGAGATAAATGAAGATTTACTCGTATATTTAGTTGTTATTTCTCTTCTTGCACAATTCAGTCAATTTAAGGTGAGTTATAATACTCAAAAGGATAAATGGACTCTTAATGAGCTCATTTCACAATGTGTGCAAGAAGAGGAAAGAATCTAGAGGAATAATACTGAAAGTGCTCATTTAGCATCAACCTCTCAGAATAATAAAAGGAAGAGGGCTAAGGATATTGCAACTGCAACACCATCGTAAAAAAATTTGAAGAATCAAAGTGATGAATTTACTTGTCTTTTCTGCAAAAAGGGAGGATATATGAAGAAAGAGTGTTCCAAATACGCCGCCTAACGTGCAAAGAAAGGTAAAGTTCTTGCTTTAGTTTGTTTTGAAGCTCATTTGGCTTTTAACCTCTAGACACTTGGTGGTTAGATTCTGCTGCTACTACTCATATAAGTGTGTCTATATAGGACTGCGTCTGGAGCTGGAAAAATTCATCTATGTGGTCAATGGTAATAAAGTTTCTCTCGAAGCTATAGGGCATTTTAGATTATTTCTAAATATTGGTTGTTATTTGAATTTATTTGAGACTTTTGTTGCTCTGTTATTTAAACGAAATTTAGTTTCTATTTCCTCTTTGGATAAATGTGGATACCTTTGTGGTTTTAGAAATAATAAAGTTAATATCTCTTTAAATTCAAATTTTATTGATGCTGATATTTTAGTTGATTGTCTTTATATGCTATAAACTATTGCTTTCCATAATGAAATCATGCGCACTAGTTCAAAAGGTACAAAGCATAAATTAACTAAGAATTTTGCTTCCATATGGCATAAGAGTTTAGGCCATATCTGTAAATAGAGAATTTAGAGGCTTGTGTCAGATGAAATTCTTGATTCCTTTGATTTAAAAAACTTTCAAGTTTGTATTGAGTATATTAAGGGAAAGACAACGAACACAAAAAAATCAGGTGCCAATAGATATACAAAAGATTTAGAACTAATACATACGGATATTTATAGTCCATTTCCTACACCAGCATGGAAGGGTCAACAATACTTTATTACGTTCATAGAAGACTACTCAAGATATGCTATCTATATTTAATAAGTGAGAAATCTCAATCTCTAGACGTGTTCAAGTCTTACAAAGCTGAAGTTGAGCTTCAACTTGGTAGGAAAATTAAAGCTGTCAAATTTGATCGTGGTAGAGAATACTATGGAAGATGTGATAGATTAGGTGAACAACGTCCAAGACCCTTTGCTAACTTCATAAAAGAATGCAATATCATCTCACAGTATACTATGTCAAGCAAATCGAGCATGAATGGTGTTGCTGAAAGACGAAACCAGATACTTACGAATATGGTAAAAAGTATGACCAGTCATTTTTCTTTACCTGAATCTCTTTAGGGAGAAGCGTTAAAGACTGCAGTATATCTCCTTAACAAAGTGCCCAACAAAGCAATAGCTAAAACCCTATATGAATTATGGACTCGCAAAAGGTCTAGTATAAAGCACTTATACATTTAGGGATGTCCAGTTGAAGCAAGGCCTTATAAGTCTAATAAAAAGAAATTGGACTCTATTTTATGGGATATGCAGAACACCCTCGAGGATTTAAGTTTTATAATCCCACTACCCGATCTTTCTTTGAGACGGGAAATGCGAGATTTCTTGAGGATGTAGAGTTTGTGATGGAAGGATCAAGAAATGTCTCTTTTGATGAGAAAATTGTCTTTGAAGAAGAAAAATTTATTTTTATTTCTAATATTGTTATTGATAGTGATCATGCAATAATTTCTGACATTATTTAAAAAGCAACTCATGTTTAAGACAACAATAAAGTTCTTCCTATAAAGCAAACTCAACAACCTCAAGAAGTGCCATTAAGAAGGTCAACTAGAGACAGAAGGAATGCGATTCCAGATGAGTATTACGTATTCCTCTTGGAATAAGAAAATTCTACAGGCTTAGCAAAAGATGATCCAATCAAACTTCGTGAAGCTCTTCAAAGTTCTAATTCTCAATGTTGGATCAATATCATACAAGAGGAGATGAAATTCATGTAAAATAATGACGTTTGGAATCTTATTGAATTTCCAAAAGGCATGAAACCCATTAGTTGTAAATGAATATTTAAAACCAAAAAAGATTCAAAAGGCAATGTCGAAAGATATAAGGCTCGTCTAGTTGCTAAAAGATCCACTCAAAAAGAAGACATTAATTATAAAGAGACATTTTCTCCAATTTCATCAAAGGACTCTTTTAGGACAATAATGGCACTTGTACCTCATTTTGATTTAGAGCTACATCAGATGGATGTAAAGACTATTTCTTAATTGAGACATTTAATGAAATGATTTATATGGTTCAACTAGAAAATTTTGAATTCTAAAGTTTAAATTCTACGGTACGTAAATTAAAGAAATCCATCTATGGTCTCAAACAGGCTTCTCACCAATGGTATCATAAATTTCATTAAGTGATTACCTGATATGGCTTTAAGGTAAACATAGTTAATGATTATGTATATCACAAGTTCAGTGGGAGTAGGTTTGTCTTCCTTATGTTGTATGTTAATGACATATTACTGGCTAGTAATGATATAGGCTTATTATATGAAACCAAGAATTTTCTCACTAAGAATTTTGACATGAAGAATCTTAGGGATGTTTCTTTTGTGTTAGATATACAAATACTGCAAGACCGCTCTTAAGGTATTCTTGGCTTATCACAAAAGGACTATATCGAAAAGGTGGTAAGTAGATTCAACATGAAAGATTACTTGCTAGGAGATATACTTGTAGCAAATAGAGATAAGGTCAGTCTCAAGCAACGTCCTAAAAGTGAACTTGAAATAAAGGAGATACAAAAGATTACATATCCCTCAGCAATTGAAAGTCTAATGTATGCTCAAGTTTGTACTCGTCCCAATATAGTATTTATAGTGGCACTATTGGACAGATACCTAAGTAACTCAGGAATGGATCACTAGAAAGCAGTTAAATGGGTTATGCAGTATTTAAAGAGAACAAAGGACTTCATACTAACATATAAAAAATCCGACAGTTTGGAGATCATTGGATATTCCAATTCCAATTTTGCAGGATGCCAAGATAGTAAATCATCCACTTCGGGCTATATTTTTATGTTGGCTGGAGGAGCTATATGTCACAAAACTTGGGCTTAGAGGTTAACCAAGTCGTACGACACTTAGTTAACTTGCTTGGCGAAGTCGAACTAAGTAAGCCTAGATGAGAATTGAGAGAGATTGTAGGTGAGCAAAGTAGGCGGCAGGGTTTCGGACTTGGGTAGGGTAGAGAGTTGAGAGCACTTGAGCTTGGAAAATATGGAGAGCTTTATTAAGTTCCCAACCTTCCTCTTGTATGTTCTTATTGTTACAAATGATGGATGGAAGGGGTATTTATAGGCTTCCCACCTCCTCAACTTGTGGCTACAATTTATCCTTCTAGAATTCTCTACAAATTACATATGTACAAGGCTTCCTTTGGAAGCTACACCATGTACAAACAAGGGAAGCTTCTAGGCAGCTTCTTGGCTTGGCATTCAACCTTGCTTCTTCCAGCATTCTCTAGATCCTTCCCTTGATTTCCTTGGCAGCCAACTTGGGCTAAGCTTCCTTAATAATTATAATATGATAATTTTGGATATTAAAATTTAATCATCAATATAAATTTTAAATCTATAAATTATATATATTTTCATGAATTATCCATTGATTTTTATTATAAATAATAAATTCTAACATAAACTTCTAACCTCCTACGTTATAAACTTGATAATTCAGCTCGTAGCCTAATGCTTATACAAAATTACAATGCATATGTACGACAGAGGCTCGTCCCTATAAAGACAAATGTGTGAATTTCCATTCCAAATAATATTTTTTAGATTGATGAAATTTGAATTCTGGCATTTTCGTTTTTATTCTTTAGTTAGGACATCCATTTTTGTTTTCTTTAGTGTACTTTTAACATAATGATGACTAGTCAAATTCCAAATTATTAAGTTAGCAACAGCCAATTTGGATACCATAGTTACGTTGAACATCTGAAAAGATAAATTTGAACTAAAATTACACAATAGATACAACTTGTAACTTATAAATAAGTTTGAATGCATTTAATAAATACATAAAATCTTGTTAAAAAAATAAAGTTTTTCTATGAGCTGCATCGATTGATCATATTAATAAAACAATTATATATACACATTGATAACGTATAATTTTGTACCTGTTAATAACTTATTATTCTGTTAATATATTAGTACATAAATTTCCTATTTCAAAAACCCAAAACTAAACAGTTAGATTTTTTTTGTGTAATAAAAGAATTAGCATCCTTTCTTTTAAATGGGGGAGGGGCCTCTATTCCTTGGCTCATTCTTTTAGAATAGACATGTTTTCTTTTAGGGATATCAAGTTTAGATCTTTATTAGACAGGGAAAATGATATTTAGACAACAATAGTATACCTTCATTTCCTTGTAAACAAAAAGACAAATAAAATAGCATCATTATCTTCTTGGAATTGGGGCACTGAATATTTTGAGGGGCCTTGGACAGCTACGTCAAGCATCCAATGGCTCTTCTGTAATCTATAACATCCATAAAAGCAAAGTGACAAAGGAGGGTTCACTTGAAAAGCAATCAAGCAAGCCGAATTATACATATATACATTTCAGAGGTCACCCTTATTATAGTCTCCATTTCTAAATAATTATTGTCTTAAATAATTGCACTAGAATTAAAAAATTAAAAATATGTAATAAAACATTTTAAAATGACTAAAACACCTAAACAATCAAAAGAAAAGTCTTGTCGCATGCATGATGGTTATTGGAGCCCGGGAAGAAAATAAATACATAAACAGTTTATTTGCTGAAGTTAGAATCATTAATTAAAATAAAAAAAGTCAAATATTAATATATACATTCGAATCTTTCTAATTTTTCTATAATAATACTCTATATAATTATAAATTTTATATAATAATAAAATATTATAATTCTAATTTGAATCAATTATAAATAAAAATTATTTTTCTTATAAAATATTATAAATCTTTTAAATTTCGTTTTAATATATATAATTTTAAAAAATATGTATTATACTATATTTTATTTTACTATTGTATTATTTTATTTTATCAATCGTATTTGTATAATATGATAATATATTTACGTATATTTTTTTAATTTTTATTATTCTACCAACAAAATTAAATATTAAGTCTAAAAAAAGATTTTACACTTAAACCTTCATTAAATTATAACCTCCTCGTAATCAGAAATTTTATTTGATCATAAATATATGATTATAGAGAGATTTTAATATATATATATATATAATTGAATTTTGAATATCAAAATTATATAAATTAAAATATTATACTGAAAATAAAATAAAATAAATACTATATGGACAATTAACCCTAAAAATTAAGACTTAATAATAAATTTTGCTTTATTATTATTAGTATTATTGGCGGAACACCACCTCCATTTTTAAGGACACTAAATTTAAGAACGCTTGAGACACTACAGGTGATGAATGTATTAGTTTGTAGTTATTTTTGCATCAAATAATTATATCAATTGATCATCTAACTAGATACTTAGTTTCATTTTATCACTTAATTTTAACTTATTTCAGAAAATCACTTAATTTGAACTTGTTTCATGAAAATCACTTAAGTTTAATTTGTATTATATAGTAATCACTTAATTTCAATTTGTTTTGTGAAAGTCATTTAACTTTAATTTGAATAGCATAACGGTTACCTTAGTTTCATGTTCCTATCATCATCAAATTTATGGTCGATCTTTTCCTTCCTACTCACACCATTTTTTTTATTTTTATTATGTTTTTCACTTAGCTCAACACTCTTATTTAGAACTATTTTGTCTTACTACCTAAAATATCTCTCTCAATATCTATATCAACGGATTTATCAAAAAGTGAATCATCTCATCTGGCATACCATAGGAACTATCAACTAATGGAGGTGATTTACTTTTTGAGAAGTCTGTTTACATAGATATTGACAAAAATATTTTAGATAGTAGCAGTAAATGCAAAATGGTTTTAAATAAGAATGTTGAGTAAGCGAGAAACATAATAAAGATGAGAAAAATGGTGAATATGAATGTAAAGAGCAAATACCCTGAATTTGATGATGAGGGAGACAAGAAATAAATTGAAACCCAAATTAAATTGGCAATTATACAATCCAATAAAGTTAAGTGACTTTCATGAAACAAATTAAAATGAGTAATTAAATTAAAAGTAGGATAAGTTTAAAAAACTTTCTTGTAGGTCATTGGTTTTACACTTGAGGGACAATGATAATTTTTGCATCAAAAGAGTAATATATACTTTAATTCCTTAGCACTTTTATGTACACATAATGTGTTTTTCTTATTTTTTATATTGTGAATATTAATATAAACATAAAATTTTGATATAATAAGTACTTTTGAGTAATTTAACATCTGACTAAATATTTTATAATCATAATAAATTATTAGAGTATGTATATATTTTTAATTTTAATCAAATTTAAGATATAATTATTTTAAATAGAATTTTAACATATTTATAAACTCCATGATATATTATTAGATGCCATATTACCTATGAAATTCTGATTTAGTGATGGTTGAGATTAAATACATGAAAAACTATATAAAGAAAAGGATAAAGACATAATGTGCACCTAAAAAATACAAAATAATAAAACATATGATACTCCTTTGATATACAAAATATATTTATTTCTCAAGTGTAAAGCGCTAAACCACATGATAATATCTTAAACTTTACCTTTAAAATTAAGTATATAATTAGGTGATCACTGATATAATTATTCTATTTTTCATATATATATATATATATATATATGATGTAGTGCATAATTCAAATCTTGTAGTAATAAAAATAAAGTAATGAACACGCAGGTTGTAAATGACGAACATCTCTAAAACAATAGGGATCTAAAAGTTGGGAATATAAAATAAATATTTTTATAATAGATAATAAATATTGTGCCTATAAATAATAAACATTGATATCTATTATAAAATGTAACATATTTGGTTATGAAATTTTTAAATTATTAAATGTATAAAAAAATTAGTTTCATTTATTAATAATATGATTTTTTTTAGTATATGAAAGACTTTATTATATTAGTTTTAATAAATAATTTATTTTATTATTTGTCAAAAATATTATCAATTTTTAATTTTTGACTAATTGAAAAATAAAATAATATGTAAAACATATGATAATTTTAAATTTTATTGACCTATATATATAATATTGAGACATAAAGTTTTTTGATATATGTTACAATATTTTGATGTATATAATTTTTATTCTAATAAATATTTTTTTTAACACATAAAATTTAACTTTTTGTATAAAAAAATTAAAAAAATAAAAAAGATTTAATTATATTGTTCTAAAATTATTATAAATATTATAAAATATAAAAAAATTATTTGATTTTATTTATGAATTCAATTTATAATATTATTTATAATTAAAATAATTAAGGAAGTAAAAGATTAGTTTTTATAAATTTCTTAAAGATTTACTTAATTTATAATATGGACTTTTTATAATTCATTTTACAATAATTTAAAAAAACTTAAAAGAACGGAAACAACTTGGGAATGTAGAGTATAATTTGCCGCCACTAAGGTCTAGAACCCCAAACACAAAAACCGTCAAATTTTTATATACGTAGAGAGAAAATATAGAAATAATACCTTATTTAAAAAAAATAAAAAGAATACTTTTGGACGTCAAACTTAATTTAATGTTTGAGGGCCCCCAAATGATGCATTTTTAGTTTATTTTTGTACATTAATGGTTTATTTGAAATCTTAATGATATTTGAATTTGACTTGCATTTTTAATTTATTTTTATACATTAATAGATTATTTAAGATTTTAATGATATTTTTATATAGAAAAGCATAACCATACGAGCATGATTTAGATGCTATAAGTTTTGCCTTTACTTTAATAAAAAAATTATATTAATAATAATTTATTTATCACAGTTATTGTTGTTATTTTAATTATAAATAATAATATCAAATAAATTAGTAAAATTTTTTAATAATAATTATTTATAATTTCTAAAATAATAATTTGAGAAATTCTTAAATATCTTTCTTAATAAAATTTATAATATATTAAGATTTTATCAGTATAGTAAATATGACATGATTTTGTAATATATATTAATTATATATAAAACGAATACTATAAGTATAATCAATATACTTATCTTTTTATGTTTAGGAGTTATTGTATAATTAAAAAATTAACTTATTAATTCTTATAATATTAAGAATATAATTACAATGCTATTTTTGAAATTAATATTATCCTTATCTAAGAAATTGGCCTATTGATTAATATATTAATTATATAATACACATAAAATTTACACATAATATAACATTTATTATAAAAGGTAAATAAACATATTAAAAAAATTTCATATCTTGATTATTATTTACATATAATTAATATACTCTGAAAAAATCATAAATAGTAAATTTAAAAAATATGTTCTATATTCTATTTCTTTAAATCAAATTACTATATAATTAGAAAATCAATTTTATTAATTACTATAATATTAACAATATAATTGAAATACTATTTAAAATTAAAATTATTATTTAATTGATAAATTCATTATAAAATAAATATAACACTTATGTGAACAATGGAAGAACAATAAAATGGTACGGATGAAACAAATTATTGATTTTGAAGTGAGGGAACATATTTTTTTTCTTGGCTAATTCTATAGCTACCTTGTTTTAAAGCAGACTAACCATATTTTATTTTAATCTACTAATAAAATAATGACACTTTACATAATTTATTTTTTAAAATTAGTAATCTGTAATTACATGTTATCAATTAAAATAGAGTTTGCTAAAGTAATATAAGATAATTTTAAAATTTCATACCCTCTTAAAATATACGAAAAATTAGTTTAATTTGTAAAAGAATATGAAGATAATTGACATTTTTCGTGATTCAGCAACAAATTTCGTGATTATGAAAAGATTTAATATCTTTCATAAATTTACAATTTTTCTCATAAAGCATTAAATTTTGCAAAAGTTATACCTTTTTCGTAATATCATTCATTTTTCACAACTAGTAAGATTTATGAAAATTAGTATAATTTATGAAAAATATGAAAAAGATTGTCATATTTTGTAATTTAGCAATATATTTCGCAATTACAAAAAATTTAATATTTTTCATAAATTTTTCTTTTTTTTATAAATTATTAAATTTTACAAAAGTAATCATTTTTTATATTATCATTTATTTTCTCGCAACTAGTAATACTTATGAAAATTTAATATAATTTGTGAAAAAATTTGAAAAAAATTACAATTTTGGTGATTTAATAATATATTTCGTGATTAGAAAAAAATTAGTATTTTTTGTAAATTTTTCAATTCTTTTTGTAAATTATTATATTTCATAAAAATAATTATTTATTTATAATATTATTTATTTTTTCATAACTAATAACAATTACAAAAATTTAGTATAATTTATAAAAAATATAAACAATTTTATCATTTTTCGTAAAATATTAATTATTTTCATAAATATAAAAGTGTAGAGGGTTAAATAGGTTGCCAATCATCTTTAAAATTTAAAGGATAAAATTTTGGTTAATTAAGAATCAAAGTAAGGTTACTTTGTTATAAACAAAGTCACCTAGAAAGCACCTTTTTTCTTATTTATACAGGAACTGGGCGGTTGAAATAACTGCACTACCTGATCAGGAACTAACCACTCCAGAGTTCCAGGAAAGATCTTGGAGCAATCTTGGAATGGGTGGCAAGTCCATGTCCAAAACCCCCTCAAGAAAATAAACAACCCGACTCATTGACGGCCTTTGAATTTCGTTTTCTTGAATGCACCAACAAGCAACTTTACAGACCCTTGTCAGCTCTTCTACAATACTGTTTCCCTCCAATCTAGGGTCTAAAAGACTAAGAACATCACCATCTTTGTTTATTAAATTAGCCACTCGAAGTGGGAAGTATTCCGTTTTTGTATCATAAGATTTCTCAGTATTTCTTCTTCCTGACACTAATTCAAAAAGCATCGTCCCGTAACTATAAACGTCGGCCTTGGCTGTTATGGCTTCCCCTGAAATCCACTCTGGTGCAAGGTAACCTATTGTCCCTCTCATTGTAGTTAAGGCCCTACTAAAATCCCGTGTAAAAAGCTTCGCCAGGCCAAAATCTGTCACTTTTGGACAGAATTCACCATCTAACAGGATGTTTTCTGGCTTTATGTCGCAGTGGATAATGCAGTCCTTGCATTTCTCATGGAGATAAGCCAAGCCTTTAGCTGTTCCCAATGCTATGTTGTATCTTGTTTTCCAGTCTAAAACGATCAATTTATTTCCCTGGAAAAGAAAGGAGTCGAGAGAACCATTTGGCATGTAATCATAGACCAACAGCTTTTTAGTGCCTTCTGAGCAGAACCCCCGTAGGCGTACAAGATTGGCATGTTGAATTGTTCCAGTTGTGCTGATTTCCATGCGAAATTGCTTGTCTCCTTGGCTAATGCTTTCAAGCTTCTTAATTGCTACAACACTTGAGTCGTGCAACTTCCCTTTGAAAACAGAACCAAAACTTCCTTTTCCCAATTTCTCTGAGAAGTTCTTTGTTGCATTTTGTAAATCTTTGTAGCTGAAAACGACCAATAAGCCTTCTGCATTGCTTATTTTATTTGCTTTGTTTCTTCTGAAAATTACGAACAGAACAATGACAAGGACCACCAATGCCATCCCTGACCCTGCTACATAACCAATGAGTTTTCCCTTATTTTTGTAAGATTTTGAGAAATCTGGAGAAGCAAGCCTGATGTTCATAGTATGCCCGCCATTTTTAATAACTGGAATTTGCAGATTCAGGAGATCTCCAAACCAAATTGAACACGCATTATTGTCATAAGCATAAGCAGTGCAAGAGCAATTCTCTGAGCAAATTGATTCACAACGTTGGGCGCTTTCAACTGGCACAGTCTTGGGAACATCAGGCACTACCTGGTAATGATTCTCCAAGAATGTGTTACTGTTCCCATTAGCAGAGCTAGAATTCCCACATTGCAGACTTGTTTTCCTTAGGCACCCATTAGAATAATTCTCCAAATTCCATTCGTGTGCAAACCTGGGCTCAAAACCTGCCAAACAATTACATAAACTCTTGGGTGTCTCTGTGCAGACCCCAAACGCCCCACAATAGCCATAAGCTTCACATTGCAGTTTTGGTTTAAACCAAAACTTACTCCAATTCTTGGCAGGTTCTATCCATGACTGTAGCTGAAGTTGCCCTCCAACATCCATCATCATTCGTGCCATGATAGGACTATTGTACACAGAAAAGGAAATATAGCTTTTATTATCATCATCAACATAACTTACGTCGAAGACATAATTTATTCTCATTTCAGGTGCAAAGATGAACATTTCTCCATTCCAGGGTCCAGTAGACCAATATCTCTTAGAATTGTTCAGGATAACATATTGACTTGTTCCATTCGGGTCTAGAATGAAAGAGAAGGAGCCTGGTGCAGGATCTTCTCTGTTTTTCCATGAATTGAGATATGCTCTCTCTCCAGTAATTTTGTTCAATCCAAGCTTGGCACCAGGGAGAAGTGTATCAGTCAGATGATCAAAACTCTGCCATAATGATTCTAACAAATTATATCCATCTGTCAAAACAAGATTTCCTTCATCGCGAAGCACAGCTTCTATAGAAGAACTTGAGGTAGAGGAGCTCAAGTTTGTTGACCAGACAGGAATCTTAAACTCATTGAAGAGAACTAAATTACCATCTGATATTCTTAACTCTGAAGCATTCATATCAGTTACTGGGTTCTCTCTATTTGCCACCCAAACTATGGTTTCTTTAGACACACTGTACCATATCCCTATATAGTACTTTTGAGGGTTACCAGGCCTGAAAAAACCCAGTTCGAAGATCCCACTCGCGGAGACAATAGTTTGAATTCCGGAGAGAGATTGATGTGCAGAAATTCTGTCAGCTCCATGGGAGAGACATGACATGAGACATAAATATAAATAGAGAATAGAAAGTGCGAACCATGGATTGTTATTGCTCTCCATAGTTACAGAAGAATGAAGTGAAGATGTTCAAGAAATGAGAACCTGGCATATACATTTTATAACAACTGTCTTATTAGTTTGTCTAACAGTGCAAATTGCTATGCCATTAATGGTCAGACTTTGCTGATAATGATAATATATGCATTTGTCAAAGAGAAGCTTCTCATCTCACGCGTTTTGAATATCAGAAACGAATTAAATTTATAGCAAAGGTGTTGACTATGAAATGATGATATTTTATCCAAATTGTGGCATAATTAAACTGAATTGTCATATTCCTTCATGCTAATCTTTTCTGATAAATTACAGTTTAGTCAACAAATGACATCAAAGTAGAATTTGTTATCTTGTCAATTTCAGTTCATTCAACTGCTAATTTTTATGGGCTTTATGTTTTCTTTCTTAATAAATCAATGGCTCCTAATATCATAAAAATAGTTGGTTTTCAATTAAATATTAATCTGATCTAATAAAAATAAAAAGTGCTGTGATCAGCAAGTAATACAAGATGATCACGAAAGGTTGAACTGGTTTTCTGTTCATATTAGTTTGAAATATATATCTTAAGATCAAGTAGCATTAAGAAAGAAACCAAATACAAACTACAGGCTTTATCCCTTCAGAAGGTAACAAAAAGTTACATATTTGGACTTCAGTTAAACTTGAATCAGCTGTGTGACAGTCTGATATATAACAACCTTAAGGATTTAGTTCAGCTCGTCCTGGTATTTCGATTTCATTTTTTAAAGAATCTTCAAACTATTATTTTTATAATTATTAAATCTTTATCTAACAAAATATTAAATGAGTGTAATGCACCCTCCGTTAAACAAGAGTGAGTTTCAAAAAGTTTTAATATAAAAGCATTAAAAAATAAAGTATTAAAATAATGAAAAAAATGTAAAAAAAATAGAAATAATTAAAATAATTCACCAGAAGAGACAATAAGCTGGGTTCGGTTGTTGAAAAGTTGAAAAGGAAGGAAGGAAAAGGTCGACAATAAGCTACAATTTAGAAAAACAAACCCGAATCAGTAATTGTCTTCTCCTCTACTATTCAATACCAAAAGTCAAAATTCATAAAGGAATTTATTAGGAAATTGCAATTTCTTCTTCTTCTTCTTCTTCTTCTTCTTCATACGCAAATACTTCCTCTGCTTCTAAATCAAAACCAACCAACACATTTTATGATGAACCAAACATGGAAAATCAAAATTGAACTGACAATCGAATTTGAGACTTGAGCCCATGAAGGCAGTCTTCATTTTCTAACGGTGAAAGGCGTCAATGATTGAGATGACGATCTGTATCTCTACAGCGGCATGGCATGATTTCTGAAGCAGACTTCAAGTGTTGATATTTCTTTTTTCTGAATTATATGGGTTTGGTGAATTTTGTGTTATTGTATTGTTTATTCAATCAAATGGGAATATCAGCTTTTTTCTTTAGTTATTTAATCAAATTTTTTTTTTTGAAAAAATCGCATTTATTGTTTTTTTTTCTTTTCTTTAACAGACGTTAATAATTTTGAAATATCTGTTAGAAAAGGACTTAAAACTTACAAAAATAAGAGTTTCAGGATCTTTTAAAATAAAATTGAAATATAGGGATGATCCAAACTAAACTTGTAAAGTTCAGAACCTAAAAATGGGTTTTGCCAATTATTTTTGAAAAAACAATAATAACTATTGATAATTGTTTTGAGATATATTTAATTTTTTTTAACTTGTTATTTAAATTATGAGTGATTATTTGGTGTGATATGATATCGGTGTCATAAGAAATTTATTTTTAATAATTTTTTTTCAAAAAAAATTATATAATCAATGAAATAGAAGATCGGCTTTATTGAAATTTTCACATGTATTACTTATTTCTACAAAAAATGCAACTTATTATCCAATTAGCAAGTTTTCATTCAACAACTACAATCAAATTTCTAAATTTAATGATTCAAGACATTTATGACAACGGTATTACGAGACACTTAACTATTTGCTGTAAATTATTGGTTATTTAAATAAATAAGATTTAAAATAAGTGATTTAATGATTAAAATGTAATATGTCTCCAGTCTCATGCGATAATAGATGATGACGGTCGCAGTTAAGTGTTCCGGGCACTTTTGCACTTTTCTACTTATTCCTATTGCTTGTCTTCCTGGTTAAGAAAGCTTTCAACAAAAGTTTGGGAGACAGAAGTAGAGGTAAGACTAGTCAAGCATCTATTCTTATTCAAAGTGATTTCAGTAAAGAAGAACTACAAAAACATACTTTTTTGTTTTTTGGATAAGCCATTTAAAAAAAGTAATTAATATTTTTGTACTTTTCAAATTAAGGCAATTCACTTTCAACCATTATTTAACTGTAATTCCATCACTGATCTCTAACTTTCTACAAAAATATGATCTTTTAATAAATTAGCCTATCTAATCCAAAGAAACTTGGACACAAACAAATAGAATTTGATAATATTTTCAAACCTGCTGCAGACTCAGTCAATAATCAATATACATAATTAACATGTGAGGTAATTTATAAGAGAAAAGAAAAGAAAAAAAAGGGTATTAGTGACACGATCTAATATGTATTGCTGAACAACAATTGGACAGGCCAAGTTCCGCAGCCTGGATTGCCTTGGCTGCCATCATAATCTAAATCTGTGGCAGAAATTGTAGTATAAGGTGTTGGGGTGCTTCGGGCCAACTCCCATTTCTTTTCTACATACACTCTGCAGATATTATTCCTTGTACCTGCTTTCAGATTTTTGGCAACATCTGTTATGTTTAGACCTGTTCATGTGCTGGGCCTGGGCGGGCTCGGACCGGTCTAACCGGACTTTACTTTATTTTGAAGAAGTCCGAGTCCGTCCAAGTTTGAAAATTTTTTAATATTTTTCAGCCCAAGTCCGAGTTCGAATTTTTTTAAAAAGTTCGGTCCGGTCCAGTCCGACCCGACCAATTATTAAACTTGTAAATACGGATCAGGTTTGGGCGGGTTCGAGTCAGGCTGGAGTTTAGTTTTATTTACATATATTATTAATAACAATAAAATTATAGATAAAAATAATAGGTAGCTAAGTGGTATGTAACACTTAATTATAAATTGAAGGTTACAACTTCAAATACTAGGGATGATATTATTTTTTTCCTAATTAAACTAAACATCAGGTCGGGCCGGACTTGAATTTTTGAGTTTTTTATGGATTCGGGCCGAGCCGGGCTTGTATATAAAAATTATTGTCCAAGCCCGGTCCGAAGAGTGCGAGCCTGGGCGGGTACCCAGACCCATGAACAGGTCTAGTTATGTCCCAAGCACAAAAGTGCAATTTATTGCAGTAAATTTCATTTCTTTTCTTATTTTTTACCACACAAAGTTTTCATCTTACTTCGTGCTAAAAATTAACTTAATATTAGAGTTATTAACTGATCTTATTACTAAAATATTATCGTTTAAGCATATAAAGTTTTTTTTTTTTAATTTTAAAGTTTTATTAATCTTATGTTCTTTAATGACAATATTTTAATAATGAGAATGCTAACTCGGTCTCTCATTTTCTTATTGTTACTAGAGTTTATGTCACATGAACAAATTTGATCGATAATTTCACCAAAGACTAAAATTGAAATCAATATTAAAATATGGTGCTAAAATTAAATATTTAAAAACTATATGCTACATTTGATAATAAGTACAAAGTACATGATTTTTTTGGCAATTAAGCCAAATCTTTTATTAACTGATCACTAAATAAGTGATTAACTATGCCTTGTTATAATTATCCTGCTTCATCCGAAAGTATATTTCCTGAGAAATTAAACTTTTTTAAGGAAGTCACTTTTCAAAAAATTAAAATATTTTAGTATATAATTTGACATCTCACATGTCTTAAAAGATAATAATGACCATAATATATATACTTTGTACAGTATTAACTAGTATATAAATGACTCTGGATATTTAACACCTAACAAAAAAAATCCAATAAATAGTTTTAACTAACAAAGTTATATTTCTTTAGTTCTTCTTCTAAAGATCTGAATCTGAAAAAAAAATAAGGCTAGAAAGATCTGAACTCAATCCAACTCGAATTCAAAACTAACAAAATCCAATATCATTCGAATCCGAAATTTGAAACGATTTTATCCAAACCTGACTCGATCCTTCCGTTTGCCATTTCTAAATTACATATTATTAATATATTTTTAAAAAATATATATAATTTCAAAATATAATTTATATGCTATTTTCTTATAATTAGAAGTTATTATATGATAAAAAATTTATTTATTTATTAATTTAATATTTAAAAATATAATATTTAGAATTAAATTATCGTTTGAGTAGAAAAATAATTTATTAATTAATAAAATAATTATAAAATTAATATAAATCTTACACATCAGTGGGTTATGTGCAAAAAGATTGGGCAGTATGAACATCTCATAAGTCAGAACAGCAAGTGAGGCCTGGACTCCATATTTGTTAGTATCCTGTAACACACGCAAGTAGAGAAGATTAACAACAGCAGCCCCAAAATAATCTCACTCATTAAGATCTGGAACACTTGTTAATTAACAACAAGAATTGTGAATGAATAAGCAGCTTTACAATACTTACGTGAACACCATTAGACATAAAATGATACGGATGAAACAAATTATTGATTTTGAACTGAGGGAGCATAATTTTTTCATTTTTTTGATGTAGGAACTGGGAGGTCGAAATGACTGCATTAACTGATCAGGAACTAACCACTCCAGAATTCCAGGAAAGATATTGGAGCAATCTTGGAATTGGTGGCAACTCCATGTCCAAAACCCCCTCAAGAAAATAAGTAACCCGACTCATTGATGGCCTTTGAATTTCGTTTTCTTGAATGCACCAACAAGCAACTTTACAGACCCTTGTCAGCTCTTCTACAATACTGTTTCCCTCCAATCTAGGGTCTAAAAGACTAAGAACATCACCATCTTTGTTTATTAAATTAGCCACTCGAAGTGGGAAGTATTCCGTTTTTGTATCATAAGATTTCTCAGTATTTCTTCTTCCTGACACTAATTCAAAAAGCATCATCCCGTAACTATAAACGTCGGCCTTGGCTGTTATGGCTTCCCCTGAAATCCACTCTGGTGCAAGGTAACCTATTGTCCCTCTCATTGTAGTTAAGACCCTGCTAAAATCCCGTGCAAAAAGCTTTGCCATGCCAAAATCTGTCACTTTTGGACCGAATTCACCATCTAACAGGATGTTTTCTGGCTTTATGTCGCAGTGGATAATGCAGTCCTTGCATTTATCATGGAGATAAGCCAAACCTTTAGCTGTTCCCAATGCTATGTTGTATCTTGTTTTCCAGTCTAAAACGATCAATTTATTTCCCTGGAAAAGAAAGGAGTCGAGAGAACCATTTGGCATGTAATCGTAGACCAACAGCTTTTTAGTGCCTTCTGAGCAGAACCCCCGTAGGCGTACAAGATTGGTATGTTGAATTGTTCCAGTTGTGCTGATTTCCATGCGAAATTGCTTGTCTCCTTGGCTAACACTTCCAAGTTTCTTAACTGCTACAACACTTGAGTCGTGCAATTTCCCTTTGAAAACAGAACCAAAACTTCCTTCTCCCAGTTTCTCTGAGAAGTTCTTTGTTGCATTTTGTAAATCTTTGTAGCTGAAAACGACCAATAAGCCTTCTTCTGCTTTGCGTATTTTATTTGCTTTGTTTCTTCTGAAAGTTATAAACAGAACAATGACAACGACAATTAATGCCACCAGTAACCCTGTAACATAACCAACGAGTTTTCCCTTATTTTTGTAAGCCTTAGAGATATTTGAAGAAGCAAGCCTGATGTACATAGTATGCCCGCCATTTTCAATAACTGGAATTTGCAGATTCAGGAGATCTCCAAACCAAATTGAACACGCATTATTGCCATAAGCATAAGCAGTGCAAGAGCAATTTTCTGAACAAATTGATTCACAACGTTGGGCGCTTTCAACTGGCACAATCTTGGGAACATCAGGGACTACCTGGTAATGATTTTCCAAGAATGTGTCACTGTTCCCATTAGCAGAGCTAGAATTCCCACATTGCAGACTTGTGTTCCTTTGGCACCCATTAGAATAATTCTCCAAATTCCATTCGTGTGCAAGCCTGGGCTCAAATCCTACCAAACAATTACATGAGCTCTTGGGTGTCTCTGTGCAGACCCCAAACGCCCCACAATAGCCATAAGCTTCACATTGCAATTTCGGTCTATACCAAAACAAACTCCATATCTTGGCAGGTTCTAACCATGAATGTAGCAGAAGTTGCCCTCCAACATCCATCACTATTCGTGCCATGATAGGACTATTGTACACTGAAAAGGAAAAATAGCTTTCATTATCATTGTCAACATAAGTTACGTTGAAGATATAATTTATTCTCATTTCAGGTGCAAAGATGAACATTTCTCCGTTCCAGGGTCCAGTAGCCCAATATCTTTTAGAATTGTTCAGGACAACAAATTGACTTGTTCCATTCGGGTCTAGAATGAAAGAGAAAGAGCCTGGTGCAGGATCTTCTCTGTTTTTCCATGAATTGAGATGTGCTCTCTCTCCAGTATTTTTGTTCAATCCAAGCTTGGCGCCAGGGAGAATTGTATCAGTTGGATGATCAAAACTCTGCCATAATGATTCTAACAAATTAGATCCATCTGTCAAAACAAGATTTCCTTCATCGCGAAGCACAGCTTCTATAGAAGAACTTGAGGTAGAGGAGCTCAAGTTTGTCGACCAGACAGGAATCTTAAACTCATTGAAGAGAACTAAATTACCATCCGATATTCTTAACTCTGAAGCATTCATATCAGTTACTGGGTTCTCTCTATTTACCACCCAAACTATGGTTTCTTTAGACACACTGTACCATATTCCTACATAGTAGTTCTGAGAGTTACCAGGCCTGAAAAAACCCATTACGAAGATCCCACTCGCGGAGACAATAGTTTGATTTCCAGAGAGAGGCTGCTTTGCCGAGATTCTGTCAGCTCCATGGGAGAGATATGACATGAGACGTAAACACAAATAGAGAATAGAAAGTGTGAACCATGGATTGTTATTACTATCCATAGTTGCATAAGAATGAAGTGAAGATGTTCAAAAAATGAGAACCTGGGATATACATTTTATAACAACAGTGCAAAATTGCTATGCCATTAACGGTCAAGCTGTGCTGATAACGATAATATATGCATTTTTCAAAGAGAAGCTTCTCATCATCAAAGTAAATACACCACGCGTTTTGAATATCAGAAACAAATTAAATTATAAAAAAGATGTTGACTATGAATATAATGATATTTTAGCCAGATTATGGCATAATTAAACTGAATCTGTCATGCCAAATGTAGTTTAATCAACAAATAACATCAAAATACATTTTGTTATCTTATCAGTGTGAGTTTATTCAACTGCTAATTTTACGGCTTTTCTTTTATTCTAAATCAATGATTCTTTTAATCATAAAAGTAGTTGGTTTCAAATTAAATCTTGATCTGATCTAATAAAAATAGCAAGTGCTCTGATCAGCAAGTAATACAAGATGATCAAGAGAATATTAAACTGGATTTCCATTCACATTAGTTTGGAAATATCTCTTAAAAATAGTATCAAGTAGCATTAAGAAAGAAACTGAATACAAACTCCAGGCCTTCGTTGACTTGCCTAAGAAATTGATGGTGTTAAACAAAGGTTCTCCCGTTCCTCTTGTAAACAAACAAAAGTGTTATAGAGAATATCAGACCTTATGTCCAATATCCACTCCGACATTCAAGTTAGTATCAAACCATGTCTCAAGAGGAATAAGAGATTATGAGTTTGCTTTTGTCCCTTACCTATGGAAGATCCTTTATATAAGCCTCATATTCTCATTCCGAGACATACAAGAAAACCACTTCTTATTCGAGTATATTCCCAATGTTATGGCTAAACCGAACTCCTACAGGACTCAGTTTTCATTGTTCTTCATTGTTCCCACATTGAAAATTAGTGTATTAATTATAATTTCTTTTAAAGTATCATCGTATGAAAATAAAAAATTATTTAAAGAATTTCATATTGATAACTAGCAGGTTATTTATTTGAATTTAAGCAAGAGCTATAGTTACTTATACAAATACATTTTATTTAATGTTTACTTCAATCTTTAATATCTAGTTTTAGTGTTTTATATGTAAATCATTTATAGTTCTACAAGTAATATTATAGAGTGACTGTTACGTTGAAATAAGCTTTACCAATATAAATTTGTGAGTGGCCAATGTCCAAGCCTGTTACGAAACTGATCTATCTGGCTATCAAGGAAGGCATTGCACCTTTGGACTCTCGAATTGGCCAATGGATTATCTGGCTATAGGACTTTACACTTATCCATTCATTATTGGGAAACTGTTTTTATATATGAAGAAACTAAAAATTTAACTGCCTGCATGAGAATGGCAATGCCTTCTAGCCCTCAATATATGGCATGTGGGTCTGAACCTGTGCTAGAGATATTTCAAAATATCAATATGGATACAAGCTATAAGGAATGTACTTTAAAAACCATCATGGAGAGATGATACAGACAAAGACATCTGAAAGAAGGAGAGGACTCGAAGAGAAGAAGAAAAATATACTCCAGTAAGGGGTCTTGTTCTAAAATTTTATTGTGAATAAAAGAAAACAAGAAAGATATTCGCTATCAAAAAATAAATTTAGCAAGAGGAGATATGAGAGATAAAAGTAAATATTGCGTATTCCATGAGAATTATGAATATATTGTAGAAGAATGCTTTCATTCAAAGAAAGAAATAGAATAATAGATTCAACCTCGAGAAATTTTATAAAGAACAAAAAAAATAGAAAGAGGTGGATTGAGACTAAGGAAGTGACAAGACCAAAAAAAAGAGGTGGATATGATGACAAAAATGATAAGCCATAGAAATTTTGATTGTAAAAATTTTAATTTTTCATATTTTAAAATTTCTTATTTTTCACAAATATAAATACCATAAAGTCTCTATAAAATATTGTTCCGCTAGAAAAAATGACAATAAAGTTTCTAAGTGAGATATTCTACTAGAGGAACCAACAACAAATTCTATATGAAAGATTGTTCCATTAGAGGAACTAGTAAGGATTGTTTCATCAGAGAAACCGATAACAAAGTCCCTAAATGAGATTGATCTGCCAAAGGAACTAACAACAAAGTGTCTAAGTGAGACTGTTCCACCAGATGAATCAATAAAGGTTATTCCACCAAATGAACCGATAACAAAGTCTCTAAGTGAGACTGTTACATTAGAGGAATTAATAATAAGTCTCTATAAGAGACTATTCCATCACAAGGACCAATAAATGGTTTCACCAGACAACAAAATCTTTAAGTGAGACTGTTTCATCAAAGAAATCAATAATAAAGTCTCCAAGTAAAAATATTTTACCAGAGGAACTAATAGAAAAGGTCTCTCAAGTAAAACTGCTCCATTAAAAGAACACTTGAAAGAAAAATAGTTCCATAAAAGGAACATAATAGAAACTCTCATAAAGAAAAATACAGGCAATGCATGACTCAATTAAATCCATATTATAAAAAACAAGAAATAAAAACTAAAGCTACAATACTTATCGAGAGAGAGAAAGAGAGTAAAAAAAAAAAAGAAGAAAGGAGGCAAATGATTCGGTTCATACATCTAAGGTTATAGTAAGGAACAAAAAATGAACCATACAAAAGAAAAACCAATCAAACACTAGAATGATCAATTTATATTTTTCGAAGCAAGCTCATCTCCCTCAATCTATTCAGTCATAAAAGTTATTGAATCATGAAGCAATGCAGAAGTAGAAGAAATCTCCTTCTCATAAAAAAATTCCTCCAGTGAAGCAGGCGAAACCAAACCCTCAAATCCAAGTCTTTCATAACAACTTTTTCAATATCCTGAATAATGTGATTTCAAAAGAAATTCATATCCAACTCGAGAGAAAAGGATAGAAGAGCTGTGCGAATTTCATTCAAAATTTTTTTACAATGCTTAAGCAGAAACATTATTGCTTCTTTTTATTTGCCAGAACTTACTCCTCCAGCTTGACACATCTCCTCCTGGAAGCTTTTAGTACTTCCACATCATATTCAAGTTGTTTCTTTAAGACATTCAACTCAGCTTAACAAGCATCATATTAGCAATTGCCTCATTAGCCATTTTCTTTTCCTAAGTTGACAAGCTCCTAAGTATTTGTAACAACAATATCAAAGTCTATACAACTTTCTTTCAGTTGTGTCAAATAATACCAAAGATCTTATGCCCTTAGTTCAGTTGTACGATCATCAAATCCAATGATTAGTCCAAGAGAATAGTATTTCAATTTAGTTATTTATAAGTTGTAATGCATCATTATTTATTTTGTTTAGTTCTATAACTAACCGGACATCAATATACGGTCAAGCCAAACCGAAGGGCTATTGATGATAGTGGAAATAAACCAACAATTATGAATCATAATTCTTATAGGGTTCAATTCAGTCTGTTTAAGGACCAATGTAGGTTCAAAAATAATTTTAAGATATATCAGGATTCATTTTGGAGAATAAAGGATACTTTGTCTTCTTTGAGGAATAGGAACACTAAACCTTTATAAAAGCAACATCCACGTGTAAATTGGGGGATAATTTTAATACACAAATACTTGAAGTCTTATACTTTACGCTCTATCTTTCTTGAATTACAAACTAACTTAATCGTCGGAGTAGATATTAGACACCAGGTCCAACATTTTCTTTAACTCTTTTGTTTGTATACACGATGAACGAGGGAGTCTTCATTTGACATTGTCAACTTCTTAGACAATTAATGAAGAATCAGACTATTTTGTTGGTTGTTGGAAAGATGAAGGGCCAATCTAAAATTTCTCTAAGATGTCTAGTTTTGAAATTTAAATTATTATATTTTTGTTATTTCTACTTTTAAGAATCTACTCTTGAAGAATATAGTTACCCAATTTCTTTCAAAAGTCTGATTTCAAAAGGCAGCTACATAATTTTAACTAAATAGACAGAATTATACTCGTAATATTTAGATAAATATTTACTAATCTTATCTAATATTCAAAAAAATTTAATTAACTCATTATCTAAATATTATCAAAATTTCAAAACATCAAATACTAAAAATAGTCACATTAAACTAGATTGGTATATATTATATTTAAAAGAATGTTATATTAAAAAGAAAACAAAAAAAAAAAAAAAGAAATGATACGACTACTACAGTAATAAAAAGAGAAGTTAAATGTTCAAAAAAGTTAAACATATAAAAGATATCATTGTTAATAAAGTTATATATACAACCACTCTATTTTTTAAGCCAACCACTAATTATTTTTTATCTAACTTAAAAAAAAAAAAGATTGAGAATAGTTATACGTAGAACAACAAAATCACAATCACAAGTCATTAAAAGGCAATATGGTGAAAGTATAAAGTAAAGAGGAAATGACGCCCATGCTTTTTTTTAGAAATAATTACAAAATTACCTCTTATTTTACTTAATTATATTTGTGGGTTTTCAACTTTTTTTTTACGCTTTTACTTTTGCTTTTGTAGAGTAAGTCTAATATCGGATTACGCTTTAATTTAATGCTCTAAATTATTTATTATTATTATTATTATTATTTTCTTCTTTTGTTCCTCAAAATGTCTTGAAATTGCATATATGTAATAAGTGTTAAAGAGAATTATAAAATCTTTAAATCTATAAAAAAAACAATAATATAAGTGAAATCAATCGATTCCAAAAAAAATATGTCTAATTAGTCTTACAAGATAACATAATAGTATTTAAATATAGTCTTTTTTTTTATTTTTTTATTTTTTCAGTTTGTTTTTTAAATAAGATTTTAAATTTTAAAAATAAAAGTGGGTAACAAAAATATCAACAAACATTATAATTTTACTTAGTTTGGCTTCAAATTTTAGAGTGAATAAAATAATTTGAATCTTCTAACCATTTTAGATTTATTTTATTGGATCTTACATTTGCTTTTTTTGTTATTAGTTTCTTGACTTATAAAAATGGAATATATTTTGATTTTTTATGTAAATAAAAATCACAAAGCAATAAAAAAATATTTTATGTTTTTAATATATATATATATATATATTTATTTATTTTATTATATATTTATTAAGATTTTTATATAGTTTTATGTGGCATTCTATTATTTTTAATTTTTTATTTCTGAAAAATTCAAGTTATAGTACCTACAAATAAAAAGTTAAGAGAATAAAATATTGTGGAGTAAAATAATTAGTTTATTACAAATGATAGACTATGCATATTCTTCTTGTAACTAATATATGTTCGATGTGATTGTTATTTTTTATTATTCTTTAGTCATTTTTAAATATTTTTTTGAAATGTTTTTTTGTTGATTTCTATTTATTTTAAATTCTTTATAACTGAATGATTTTTGTTAATGTTTGGTTGATGTTTAGTTGATTTTAAAATAGGTATGGTTGATTTTCAAATCTACGAAGATTAGTTGTTTTCCTGTAAGAAGCCTTTTTTAAATTTTATATAAGAAATATTTTGGGAATATAAATATATATATGTTTGAATTCTTCTATGTTTTTAGCTATATTTACGGTTCCATCATGATTCTTTTATACCAATTTATACTTATTTATTTATTTATTTATATTTTATTAATTTTTAGATATATAAAGAAGTGTTTTTAATTTTTTTTCTTGAAATATTATTTACTTATTTATTAGGTTCCAAAAATTATAAATTAATTCTTTTTATTAAAAGAGTATATTTCAATATTTAAATTTATCTTATTTTATGCTTAATTATGTTTTATTTATTTATTTTGCTAATATAAAAAAAATCATAGAAGAAAAATGATAGTAAAGTCATAGACTGATTCTGGATACTTTTGAGGTTGGATTACTATGAAAATAGCAAATAGACATGGCTAAAAATACTTATATTATGATAATTTATTTTGTAATGTATAATAATTTTTTGATTTTCATTGATCTTTTATTCATTTTAAGATGAGTATGATTGATATTTGGTTGATTTTTAAATCTATGAAAAATTATTTGGGTGAATAGTAAACAAAAAAATATATCTTTAATATTAAAAGATGTATCTTAAAAAAAGTGAATCAGTGGCTATAGTAGAATTATAAAATTTTATAACTAATTTTATAATTAATTGAAAATAATGCATTAAGATATGTGCATATACTTTTTGTCAATATTATTATTATTGTCTTTATAAATTTAATTCAAAATAATATATTTTGACTTATACTATTTCAAAATTACTTAAGGGACTTGAAAATCTCTCTTTTCTAAGAGAAGCCTAGTATCACTTATTAAATTATAATCTCATTTATTTTTTATACTAAAAATACTCTTGTAACCATTTAAAGGCACTCTCATCAAACTAATATTATTATAAAATATTAATAAATTAAGTATTTTTAATTAATTTGGAAGTTAAAATAATTTTAAAAATTATTTAAAGTTATTTCAATTTTTTTAAAATTATTAAATTTTAATTGTATTACTTATAAAATCATATAGAGAAAAATTAAATATACACATACCACCATTTTCATCTAAAAGTATCAAAATTCATTTCATATTAGATCAAATTTTCAACTTTATAGTAAAGTGCAAACTAAAGTTGGTTCCAATTTTAATGCATCAGTTAGGATAATATTTTTTTGAAAGGAAATTACTTCACAATTAAAAGCAATCAGCTAAAAAAAAGTAAAAAGTTACTAATGTGACGTTTTCAAAAAATAATAATATAAAAGAGGAAGTAAATGGTTCATTTAATTATTTATTAGCTTGTTCTAGTTACATATTAATTATTAGACTATAATAATGAGTTGGATTTTAATTATTTTATTAAATATTATAGATTGATGTTATATTATATAAAGTAAAAAATTAAAATTGCAAAGTTAATTTAATCATTAGCCATATGATTTATATATTTAAAAGAGCGTACTTTTGTAATTTTTTTTGTGAGATAAAAATGTAAAAAAGGCTGGAAAAAAAAGTCACCTAGAAAGCACCCTTTTTCTTATTTATACAGAAACTGGGCGGTTGAAATAACTGCACTACCTGATCAGGAACTAACCACTCCAGAGTTCCAGGAAAGATCTTGGAGCAATCTTGGAATGGGTGGCAAGTCCATGTCCAAAACCCCCTCAAGAAAATAAACAACCCGACTCATTGATGGCCTTTGAATTTCGTTTGAATGCACCAACAAGCAACTTTACAGACCCTTGTCAGCTCTTCTACAATACTGTTTCCCACCAATCTAGGGTCTAAACGACTAAGAACATCACCATCTTTGTTTATTAAATTAGCCACTCGAAGTGGGAAGTATTCCGTTCTTGTATCATAAGATTTCTCAGTATTTCTTCTTCCTGACACTAATTCAAAAAGCATCATCCCGTAACTATAAACGTCGGCCTTGGCTGTTATGGCTTCCCCTGAAATCCACTCTGGTGCAAGGTAACCTATTGTCCCTCTCATTGTAGTTAAGGCCCTACTAAAATCCCGTGTAAAAAGCTTCGCCAGGCCAAAATCTGTCACTTTTGGACAGAATTCACCATCTAACAGGATGTTTTCTGGCTTTATGTCGCAGTGGATAATGCAGTCCTTGCATTTCTCATGGAGATAAGCCAAGCCTTTAGCTGTTCCCAATGCTAGCATTTCTCATGGAGATAAGCCAAGCCTTTAGCTGTTCCCAATGCTATGTTGTATCTTGTTTTCCAGTCTAAAACGATCAATTTATTTCCCTGGAAAAGAAAGGAGTCGAGAGAACCATTTGGCATGTAATCATAGACCAACAGCTTTTTAGTGCCTTCTGAGCAGAACCCCCGTAGGCGTACAAGATTGGCATGTTGAATTGTTCCGGTTGTGCTGATTTCCATGCGAAATTGCTTGTCTCCTTGGCTAATGCTGAGGTTGACTTTCTGTCACAGCTTCCTGCCCAATCTGCATCAGAGAAAGCAACAATAGTGTTAGCAATGCCATTATTTTTCATCCAAATACCTTGACCCGGGGTGCCTTTGAGATATCTTAGTATTCTGTCGATTGCATCTAAATGGAAAGTACGGGGTGCATGCATAAATTGGCTAACCATACTTACAGCGAAACTAATATTAGGTCTGGTGACAGTTAAATAAATCAATTTTCCCACTAGATGTTGGTAGTGACCTATGTCATTTAGGGGTTCACCATCTTCTAAGTTGAGTTTAGTTTTAGTCTCCATAGGGGTGTTTATGGGCTTGGCACCTATTTTTTCGGTTTTTATAATAAGTCTAGAACATACTTTCTTTGGGACAAGAAAAGCCCTTTATGAGATTTGGCTATTTCTATCCCGAGAAAGTAGGATAATTGGCTAAGATCTTTGATATCAAATTTCCTCTTTAGTTTCTTTGTTTACTTCTTCAATTTCCTCATTGTTGTTACCTGTTACAATAATATTATCCACATATACAGGGATAATGATAGTGCAGGTGTGAGTGTGTTTGACAAACATAGAAGAATCAGACGCACACTTGCTGAAATTAATCTTTAAAAAAAAATAGCTTAGCTTGGCATACCATGCTCTTGGAGATTGTTTCAATCCGTAAATTGCCTTAAGAAAGAAACTGAATACAAACTCCAGGCCTTTGATGACTTGCCTAAGAAATTGATGGTGTTAAACAAAGGTTCTCCCATTCCTCTTGTAAACAAACAAAAGTGTTATAGAGAATATCAGACCTTATGTCCAATATCTGCTCTGACGGTCAAGTTAGTATCAAACCATGTCTCAAGAGGAATAAAAGATTATGAGTTTACTTTTGTCCCTTACCTATGGAAGATCCTTTATATAAGCCTCATATTCTCATTCCGAGACATACAAGAAAACCACTTCTTATTCGAGTATATTCCCAATGTTATGGCTGAACTGAACTCCTACAGGACTCGGTTTTCATTGTTCTTCATTGTTCCCACATTGAAAATTAGTGTATTAATTATAATTTCTTTTAAAGTATCATTGTATGAAAATAAAAAATTATTTAAAGAATTTCGTATTGATAACTAGCTGGTTATTTATTTGAATTTAAGCAAGAGCTATAGTTACTTATACAAATATATTTTATTTAATGTTTACTTCAATCTTTAATATTTAGTTTTAGTGTTCTAAATGTAAATCGATTATAGTTCTACAAGTAATATTATAGAGTGACTGTAATGTTGAAATAAGCTTTACTAATATAAATTTATGAGCGATGTCTAAGCCTGTTGCGAGACTGATCTATCTGGCTATCAAGGAAGGCATTGCACATTTGGACTCTAGAATTAGCCAACAATAAAGTCTCTATGAGAGATTATTCCACCACATGAACTAATAAAGATTGTTCCACCAGATGAACTGATAACAAAGTCTCTAAGTGAGACTGTTCCGCTAGAGGAATTAATAATAAGTCTCTATGAGAGACTATTCCATCACCAGGACCAATAAAGATGGTTTCACCAAAGGAATCGACAACGAAATCTCTAAGTGAGGCTGTTTAACCAAGAAAATCAATAATAAAGTCTCTAAGTAAGAATATTTTGCCAGAGGAACCAATAGAAGAGGTCTCTCAAGTAAAACTGCTCCACCAAAAGAACACTTGAAAGAAAAATAGTTCCATAAGAGGAACGTGATAGAAACCCTCGTAAAGGAAAACACAAGCAATGTATGATTCAATAGATCCACATTACAAAAAACGAGAGATAAAAACTAAAGCTACAATACTTATCCAGAGAGAGAAAGAGAAAAAAAAAAGGAGACAAGTGATTCGGTTCATACATCTAAGTTCATAATGAGGAATAAAAAATGAACCATACAAAAAAAACCAATCAAACACTAGAATGATCAATTTATATTTTTCGAAGCAAGATCATCTCCCCCAGTCTATTCATTCATAGAAGTAATTGAATTATGAAGCAATGCAGAAGTAGAAGAAATCTCCTTCTCATCAGAAAGTTCCTCCACTGAAACAGGCGAAACCAAACCCACAAATCCAAGTTCTTTCATAACAGCTTTCTCAATATCCTGAATAATATGATTTCAAAAGAAATTCAAATCCAACTCGAGAGAAAAGGATAGAAGAGTTGTGCGAATTTCATTCAAATTTTTTTACAATGCTTAAGCAGAAACATTGTTGCTTCTTCTTATTTGCCAGAACTTACTCCTTAAGCTCGACACATTTCCTCCTGGAAGCTCTTAGAACTTCCATATCATATTCAAGTTGTTACCTCAAAACATTCAACTCGACTTGACAAGCCTCATATTTAGTAATTGCCTTATTAGCCATTTTCTTTTTCTAAGTTGACAAGCTCCTAAGCATTTGTAACAGCAATATCAAAGTCTATACAACTTTTTTTCAATGTTATCAAATAATACCTAAGATTTTATGCTCTCAGTTTAGTTGTATGATCATCAAATCCAATGATTACTCCAAGAGAATATTATTTCAATTCAGTTACTTATAAGTTTTAGTGCATCATTATTTATTTTATTTAGTTCTATAACTACCAAGACATTAATATCCCGTCAAACCAAACTGAAGGGCTACTGATGACAATGGAAATAAAGCAACGATTATGAATCAAAATCCTTATAGGGTTTCAGTTCAGTCTGTGTAAGGACCAATTTAGTTTCAAAAATAATTTCAAGATATATCAGGATTCATTTTGGAGAATAAAGGATACTTTTTCTTCTTTGAGGAACAAGAATACTAAACCTATATAAAAGGAACATCCACATATAAATTGGAGGATAATTTTAATACACAAATACTTCAAGTCTTATACTTTACGCTCTATTTTTCTTGAATTACAAACTAACTTAATCGTCGAAGTAGATATTAGACACCAGGTCCAACATTTTCTTTAACTCTTTTGTTTGTATACACGATGAATGAGGGAGTCTTCATTTGACATTGTCAACTTCTTAGACAAGTAATGAAGAATGAGACTATTTTTTTGGTTGTTGGAAGAAAAGAAAGATGAAGGGCCAATTTAAAATTTCTCTAAGATATCTAGTTTTGAAATTTAAATTATTATGTTTTTGTTATTTCTACTCTTGAAGAATATAGTTACCTAATTTCTTTCAAAAGTCTGATTTCAAAAGGCAGCTACATAATGTAAGCTTAGGTAAATAATAATTTTTTAACTAAATAGATAGAATTATACTCGTAGTATTTAGATAAATATTTACTAATTTTATCAAATATTCATAAAATTTTAATTAACTCGTTATCTAAATAGTCATAAAAATATTATCAAAATACTAAACATAGTCACATTGAAGTAGATTAGTATATTTTATATTTAAAACAATATTATATTAAAAAGAAAATAAAAAAGAAATGATATGACTATTAAAGTAATAAAAAGAGAAGTTAAATATTCAGAATATCATTAAGCTCCACAAAGTTAACATATAAAAACATCATTGTTAAATAAACTTATTTATACAACCACTATATTTTTTAAGCCAACCACTAATTATTTTTTATCTGACTTAAAAAAAGATTGAGAATAGTTATAAGTTCAACAACAAACTCACAATCACAAGTCATTAAAAGGCAATACGGTGAAAGTATAAAATAAAGAGGAAATTACGCCCACGCTTTTTTTAAAAGAATAATTACAAAAATACCACTTATTTTACTTTATTATATTTGTGCGTTTTCAACCTTTTTTTTTTTCTACGCTTTTGCTTTTGCAAACTAAAGTTAACTTCAATTTTAATGCATCAGTTAGGATAGTATTCCTTTGAAAAAAAAGTACAACTTTATAATTAAAAAAATAAAAAATTATTAATGTGAAGTTGTTAAAAAATAAAATATTAAAAAAATAATAATATAAAAGAGTAAGTAAATTGTTCATTTAATTATTTAATAGCTTGTTCTAATTACATATTAGTCATTAGACTATAATAATGAGTTGGATTTAATTAGTTTATTAAATATTAAAGGTTGATGTGATATAATTAATACAGTGAAAAGATAAAATTGCAAAGTCAATATAGTCACTAGCCATGTGATTTATATATTCAAAAGAGCTATTTTTATAAAAAAAATTGTGTGATAAAAATGTAAAAAAAAATACTGGAAAAAGAAGAAGAAGAGAGTATTTCTGTAAATAACCCAAATCAAAAAGCATCTCTTAAATGTGTAAAATATGGCCTCCGCAGGTCAGTATACATGTATTGGCCCAAGGCACTTCGGTTCATCAAAAACTAGCGTCAGTTTTTCTCGCTTTTACGTAATAACAAGTGACAAGTGACAAGTGACAGCCTCTGTCGCCCTCTCTACCTCCAACTTCATCTTTAGCTTCGCATAAACCAAAATTGTTAATTTCAGATTCATCAATGAATACTCCCTACCCAGAACCCACATCACCCACCAAAACACGTATAGGCTGGATTGGCATAGGCGTAATGGGCGCTGCTATGGCCTCTCGCCTTCTCTCCGCAGGCTACTCTCTCACCATCTACTCCCGTACTCCATCCAAAGCCCTTAAATTGCAGTCCAAAGGCGCAATCCTCGCTTCTTCTCCACTTGAAGTCGCCAAAAATAGTGATATTGTCTGTACTATGGTTGGACATCCATCAGATGTTCGATCAATTGTCTTAGAGAACCAAGGCAAGAGCATTCTTGATGGACTACATCACGGTGGTGTTATAATTGATTTTACCAGTAGTCATCCTGCTCTTGCACGGGAAATATTTGCATCTGCACGTGAAAAAGGTTGTTGGGCTGTTGATTCTCCAGTTTCCGGTGGTGATATTGGTGCTAGAGATGGTAAGTTAGCTATATTTGGTGGTGGTGATGAGATTGTTATTAATTGGTTATTACCCATTTTTGAGGTTCTAGGTAAAGTTACTTATATGGGTCCACCTGGGCGTGGACAGAGTTGCAAAATAGCTAATCAGATTGTTGTTGGGGCTAATTTATTAGGGTTAAGTGAAGGGTTAGTGTTCGCGGAGAAAGTAGGGTTGGATGTGAAGCAATGGATGGATTCAGTGAGGGGAGGTGCAGCAGGATCAATGGTGATGGAGTTATTTGGGGAGAGAATGATAGGGAGAGACTTTAGGCCAGGTGGATTTGCTGAATACATGGTGAAGGATATGGGTATGGCTGTGGATGTTGTGGAAGAGAGTGAGGATGGGAGTGTGCCAGTTTTGCTTGGGGCTGCTTTGTGTAAGCAGTTGTTTGCTGGGATGGTGGGGAATGGTGATGGGCATCTTGGTACACAAGGTCTTATAACTGTCATAGAAAGGCTCAATGGGAAGTAAGATCCATTGGTTCCTCTCTCTCTCTGGTTTAAGATCTGAATGTATTTTAATCTTGATTCTTTTTAGCTTGAGTGTTAGTTTGAGTGGATTAAGATGTTAGACTAAAAGGACTGATGTGTCTTGCCCGGAAAAAGACTAGACAAAAGGTTTGTGAATAAGTTACTAATTTAGTCTGCCTTCTACAAGAATAAAGTTGCGTTGTTGAATAAATCAAATAATAATTGTTTGTTGGTTGTGATTTTACATGTAAATGAGAATATGTTTCGGGTGATTTTTTTTGGGATTTGTAATAAGTTTTGCGGTATCTTTCTCATTTGTAAGGACCCAATCTTAGAAGTTCAGTTTGATGCATAATGATTGCTGATGTGTAACTTCTTTTTGGCATATCAAAACAAGGTTTTGCCCATTTCGTCAACTCGATGAACTTAAAACATACATTCATGTTGGTTAATTCAGGGTGGTCACATTTATCATTTAAAATATGATGCTTGGATGCTTCATCTGTATGCATAATGTTGAGTTTTGAAAATCCACTTTGGAGCTACCATAAAATCACTTGCACTGTGTTTATCAAAAAGAGAAAAGAAAATATGAATTATGCTCAAATGTAATGGCATAATGCTAAAATTTCTGTGTATTTTCTCCGTGTGTGTTGTGATTACTCTGAACTATTCAAACAGACATGCATTTTGATGTACAAACTCCATTACTATTTGGGTCTTACTTCAATGCCTTCAATTACTAGGCCTCCTTTTAGTTGACAACCCTTCACCTCTATCAAACTCATCTTCACTTCCTCATCAAATCCACCACTGCAAAACTCCCCCAGCTCAATTTCATCCCACGCATCATTCCTTTGTTTTGGCATTGGACCATGTGCATCTTTGAACCGTTTTTGTGGCATCTGCACATAATGTGTATCATCTAGGCATGATGATGGCCGTCTCTTGTCGGGTTTGCTTCTTAGATGAGTTATGCTGGATGATACTTGGTTCCCCACCTCAACTGATATTTCTGAGGGCATTGAATCAAGCCCATATGCACGATCTGAGATTTTCATTATGAGATAAGCTCCATATTTTGTGTTTGGTGATAGCATTTGAGTTCTGATTTTCCCTCGGATTTCTAACCAACTGGTCATTCTGAGCACAGCCACCTCTGAAAATCTGAATAGAAGATGAACCATAAATATGTGTGCTTATTATTGTTCAGGTTCACAACTTTTCTTTGGAATTTTAGGCAGCTAGTTGTGTTCTATACTATCTTACTACAATCTATTGCAAGGAAGATAGGGAGAAATAGAAGGGGGAAGATCACCTTGATTCAGTTGTAGGTATCCAACACCAGTATGTTGGAACATCACTCCATGCGATGAAAAGCTCTCGTGCAGACAATATATAGGATTTTTTGCCAGATGATTTCTCCAACTTGAAGCTCTGTGGCAGAGAAAACAGAAATTACTTAGCAAAGCTATAAATTACAATCCAGTTAGTTTTTTTTTCTATTTGCAGTTATTTTTTTATATATATTTGTAATGATGTTCTTAGTTAAATTTGTCAATCCAAGCTGTAGGAGATGAAGAATTCCATTGACGTGTAAGGGGAAGCAACTTTGAACCATCACCCACTATAAATAGACTACACATACATCATTGCAACAATACTCTCCATGAAATAACTATTCAATGTAATAATTATTATTTGCTCGAATTTGAACTAAATCTGAAAATAGTTATTTCACATTGAAGAACTACTCTAATTCTTTTGGTCCAAACACAGGGTCTTACCTTTTTACCGCTATCAATTAGAAGTGGATTGCAGAGACGAAGAAAAAGCTCTTTCTTTGAAGAGAATGTGAAGGGAGTGAGCAGTCTTGAAAGGATTTCATGATAATCTGATGGCAGAAATCTCTCCCAAACAGCATCAGACTCCATGGCTGATCGGAAGGAGGTTGATACCACCGATGATCTGCATCCGTCTACAGGAGAAGTGAAGGAAAGAATGGTAGAAACAACACCTTCCGGTAACATGTAGTCGAAACTTGAAACCTGTCTTTGTCTTTCTCTTGCACATGTCCTGATCTTAAATAGAGGTTGTCCATGTGTTTCTGAAGGGGAATGAAATTTGAAATTTTCTGACTCTACACATAGTTTAGTATATAACCAAAGAACAGAGAGATGTCATCATCATGTAATCATCTTGGTGCCATTGTGGCAAGATTTTGACGAAAGCGAAAGAGAATTGAAGACAGGTCATCACTTCATAATTTTAAGGGGTAAATTATCAAGAAAATAAGGTTTCATTTTTTTAAAATTCTTATTTTTAGTTTTGTAAAATGAAAATATAAATATATTTGGCCAGTTGCATTTACACATTTGTAGAAACTCCTTTTATGTATTGTTCTTTATAATTAGGGATTTTGAACTTAATTTTTTCCAATTTTATCACATTTGACTCTCCTCTCAAATTTATAAAATTAGCTTAAGGCTCAGGAGGTGTATAGTTTAAAGATTTTACATTGGTTGCAGTTGTTGAATAGTAAATATTAAATAGTTTAGTAAGATTTAAGAATTAGTAGCTGATACTGATTTAGTCATAATTATATTTTAAATTTTTTTTATTAACTGATAACTAGTTTAATTTTTTTATTTAGATAACATCATTCTCATAAAAATTTATTAATTATTAATAATAATTAGTATTAAATTAATCTCATATAATTTATTTTTTATAATTCATATTATTATTTTAAAATAGTGTAATATAATTTATTTAATTTGAAAATAGATTATACTTTTAGTAGTTATTTAATATATTAATAACAACAATTAATAAAAAATTTATCAAAACTGTTAGATTTATCAATTACTAACTACTAATTATGAGCGAATATTTACCAGTTGTTAAATAAAATATTTAAATTTATTTATTACCAATATTTATCTGATTAGTTATTATTATTATTTTTTTAAATAAAACAATAAAATATAATATTTTTATCATCTTATTTTACAGTAGTAAGCCAACAGTTAAAAAGAGAAACATAAAAGAAAAAGTTTTTCTCTTAAGAACTCTTTTGATTTATTTTCTGAAAATAGTTTATTTCAATAATTATGCAAAATAGATATAAAAATAGAAAATAATCTTTTAGTTGGTTAATTTAGAAAAGAATGATGGGTTAGCCAACTTGCATTCAAAAGGTGGCCATAACAGTACCACATTTTGAGTTGATAAGCACAATCGTTTATTTTTGTCAATTTTTTAGGACACCATTACGGCGTCTTCAGTTAGTAAATTGTTGTCCTTTAGCTCCCGGAAACTTTTCATTTTTTTTTTTTTTAATTTAATAGAAAACATAGTTAGCACATTTTAAATGCCAATTTAATTATTACATTTAAAAAAAAAATATTTCAAAATTGGAAATTAAGGGTCAGGATATCATATTAAAACGTGATGGTTTGCGTCTCTAAAATATATAAATCTTTGAGTTCAGATTTATCTTGAAAAACTATAATATAATAATAAATATTTTTGGACAGACATCAATGACCTAAAATTCTATAACTCCACCTTCTGCAAGCTGAAGCATTTTCCAAATTTCTTAATAAAAAGTTTTAACCTTACGTGTCATTCAATATTGAGTGACATATAATATATGCTAAACTATTATGTGAAATTATTACAGAGAAATAATAAATTTATAGTGATTGTGTAATAATAATATGTGATTATAACACGTGAATTTACAGTTTTTATTTATTTTTATTCTAATTAATTATTTTCTATTATTTTAATTGTGTTTAAAATTATAAATTTAAAACTGAATAATTTAACAATCAAATAATAACAATTAAAATTATTCAGCTATATAATCACATTATTAAATACTAGCAATATAATAATAAAAACTCATAAAAAATAATAAATTTTTTTATGAAACATAAATTAAATAATATAAATATATTTTTACTAACAAATTATTACCACATACTTTGACATGTCTAAATAAAACACATACAAAAAGATTATTATATAAGTGCTTTTATACTTTTCTCTTACTTTTTCATATTTTCTAATATTATTTAAATATTAATATATTTTAGAAGTAATTACTATTTATCTTGTAAGGTTTTGCATATTGTACTAGCCAAGACCTTAATTTCTAATATCATGAGAGTGTTTGGTTTAAAGGTTTGATGCAGCTGATAGATATTTCTATATTAAAGCGTTTGGTAAATACTTAAGAAACAACAGTTGATAACTGATTTAATCCTTATTAAAATTTATTAACAATAACTTATTTTAAATTCATATCATATAATTAAATTTTTATACTTTCAAACAAATAATTATTATTTTAAAATTATTTTTAATAGTTAAGTAATTATAATATTTAAAATTATGGTAGTTGAAATTAGAAATTGTTATTAATAGAATTCAATTTAAATTTCTACTTTTAAAATAACTTTTATAAATATTTTTAATAGTAAATACAATTGAGTTAAAAAAATTAACTATAAATTTTTTAGTAATTATAAATTATTTTTATTAATTTATATTATTAAAATATAATATAATATAATAAAACATATTTAATAATAAATTATATATTTAATTGTCATTTGACATACTAACAGCAACCGCTACTAAGATTCTACCAAACAGTTTAACTTATCAGTCATCAGCTACCAGCTATCAGCCCTCAACTACTAACTGCATTAATTTATTGAACCAAACATATCATGTGAAGTCATATGTCTGATTTGGTTTCTTTACACTTCTGTTAGAATCTATGCATTTAAATGGACAATCAAAGCATAAAATAAAAGTCGAATGATATATTTTTATATTTCATTCTTAAATCCCTTTAAGTATTGAAGACTGTAAAAGAAAAATTAAACTGAACGTTCTTAACTTGACGAATTCTTTTCTTTTTTTCATATTTTCTTTTTAGAGTTTGAAATTATTTGGTAGTATCAAGTGAAAATATCAATTTTTAGTGGCAGCAACTTACAAATAAATAATTGGAAAAGGCGATACTTGAATTAAAATTGTGGATATTACAAAATAACTAGAATTAGTATTATAGAAACTGAACTAAATAGGAATACTAGTGTAAACAAAATGTGTGCAGAATTTTCCTTGGTTGGTGGTTCATCCAAGAGGCAACTTATAGCCAAGAGACACTGCATTTTGTTTGAGGCAAAGTTGGAGTGAGATTGAAGCTAAAATTGCAAGCACTACGAAAGAAAATATCCATAAGTATTCCATTACTAACCCAAAATAGTGACTAGATTTCATTCATAAGCTATTTCATTTGTCGATATTTTTTTTACGTTAAAATAATTATTTATTGCTAAATTTAGCTACTAATTAACTACGGAAGATTCATAGCTACGAGTGAAATTTGGAGTTAAAATTTAGCGACAATATATTAATCCAGCGCTAAATTAACAATAAACTTTTTATTTTTTAAATCCGTTGATAAAATCTAATTTACTTTTTAAAAATGTTTAAGAATATTATACATTTAATTCTTTGTATAACTTTTATTTTAATGTCTACTTAATTTATAATGGTATTTTGAATTTTAATGTCCAATTAATTTATAATAATAATAATTATTATATAATAATAATAATAATAATAATATGAAAGAAAATAAAAAAGAGAAAAAAATGAAGAATAGATAAATGAGAGAAGAAAAAATTAATTAAATAGGAACAAAATCAAAATAATAGTGAATGAAAAGAAAATAAATAAATAAATGAAAAAAAAAACTAAATGAAGAGAGAAACTATAAAAAAAAAATAAAGGAAAAAAAGAAAAAATAATAAAAAATAAGAAAGAAAGAATAGAAGAAAAGGAGAATAAAGAATTTTGAAGGAGAAATATCAAAGAAAAAAAGTAGAAGAAAAAAGTGAGAGGAGAAAAAAGATATAGAAAAAAAAATGAAAAATGGAAGAAAAGAAAAATAGTAAAAGAAAATGTATAGAAAGAATAAGAATCGGAAGAAAAAAGGTAAAAAAGAAAAAAGAAAAAACTGATAGTGAAAGAAAATGTTGAGAGAGTAAGATTGAGAAAGAAAAAAGGAAAAAAAAATAATAGTGAAAGAAAATAGGATTTTTTTTCTTAATTTAATATATTTAAAAGAAGGATCAAGAAACTTTTCTTTTTTGCTTTGCAATTTACTCAAATTACGTAGAATAGTTGGTTCAGCTATAACAACTACTCTTTATAAAAAGAAATTTGATGTTGAAAATAAAATGTAATTGTTTCTTTCTTTATTTCTTTCAAAAAATAAATTTCTTTTAGAGTAACTGGTGAATATTTTTCTGTATTTTTGTTTTGTGAGCAGTGTAGAATATTTTTTTCTTGAAAGTGGAGAATTTTATTTTTTATTTTAAAAATATAATAATTGTATGTATTATTTTTTACTTTATATAACATGTTTTATAACTGTTTATATTTTATTTGACTTTTTAGTATATTAATCTACTCATAATATATATATTTTTTTTGTAGGTATTATTGAAGTTATACAAGAAATCTTCATACAAGGTAAGAAGTTGTATTTGTAATTTTTTAGATTAAATTTGTGGTTGTTATTATGTTTTTTTTTTTCATTAAAAAATATATCATTGAATTTTAAAGTAGTTTTATGATAAATTATGCAAACTTAAATTAATAAAATATAATTCCTTTTAGGATTCCCTAAAATAATTTTTTATTATAATTATGCAATTTATGTAAAGTAAAAAAAGGATAAAAAATAAATATCTAATTTTATATAATTAAAAAAATTTTAATATATTAAGAGCAATGCTTCATGATACTGAAGAATGGCACATATAAAAAGGATCAATATCTGTTAAATTTTGAAGATAATAAGGAACAAAAAGTTAGGAAAAGAGCTTAAACTTCTAAAGTTTTTGATGCAAATATCACTATAACCACTTACTCAAACAATTCAATATCAAACTACATGGAGATCATAAAATTTAAAAAATATATATTTAAATTGAAATAATAAAATAATTATAAATTATGTTAGTGATAATAGAGTTAAATTAATAACTAATTCACAATGAATTAGTGATTCAAATAATTGAAGAAAAAAAAATCAAGAAAAAAATAATGGAAAGTAAGGAAAAGAAAAAACAAATACAATTGGACCTTTGTGATCAATAATGGCAATCAACCAAAGGTGAAGATGAGAAGACAAGAAATTGTTCTTTAGAAGCAAAGTGGAACTTAGATTTCCCGTTATCATGATGTTCTGGTGCTGAAAGATTAAGGTCTAGTACAACTTGGAGCAACAACAATAAATTCCAACAAACTTACTATGCATCAAAAAAGGGCTTTTACTAAATATAATGGTTAAAGATGATTTTTATAACATTTTATAATTATAGTAGTTATTCAATATTATGAATATATATATATATATATATATGTAATTATATTCTTATAGACTAATGAAATTAAAAAAATAGTATTTTTATAAAAAAAAGAAGGAAATTTTGGATAATCAAAAGAAATAATGATTGTATATTTGATAGGTTAATGTTTGTATTGGATGAGTAGTTTAATTTGTGTCTAAAAATTAGTATTTATTTGTTGCAATTAATTAATAATTAGTTTAGATTTTCTTTAAAAATTTATTTATTTATTTGTTTAATTATGTTGTATGTTATTAATTATATTTATATTATTGATACAGAAAATTATGGTAGGGCCTACCTGAATTCTTATGGTTACACGTACTAGTAAACAATGAAGAAAAGTGTGAGAATTATTAAGCATGTTAGAAAATATTAAAATGAATTCTGAGGACAATAATGATGACTTGAATCGTTTGATAAATCATATTATAAAAATTAATAATTGTATACAAGAGATTGTTTGGAAAGGAGGTTTAAGGAAGATAGTAAAACATATAAAGCTCTTAGAACATGTTTATATTATCCAAATAAATAAGATATCCTTGATTGTCTATGGAATAGCTATAAAAGTAGAGGAACTTAAAGAAGACTTATTAAAGAATTTATTAAAAAGTATGTGAATTGGGTAGCAAGGAAGACATCTAGTTATTCTATTGTGCAAACAAAATATATCACGATACCGTATATTGCCAAAGGTGAATTATGAGTTGCTCGAGAAAATAAGGATAGATTAGAAAAATCAATTTTTATACATAGGATGGATTTGTAATTATTATCATGTTTATGTTAATAAAGCTTGTTATGTTTGAAACAATTTATATTTGAAGCATATTTGAAAATGTAGTTATATTGATAAAAACTTACATGATAGAAATGATGTCTACTATACCATCGCTGCTTATTTATTGGGTTGGTTTATACTCCAATGGTGCGTGTTTTGTTAATGGATATTCAAAAAATGGTGACGCTTGATGAAGAGCTAAATTTTTTCGTATTACTATAGAACATAAAAAATATTTTACAACTCACTCGTAATGCGAGAATTACTAAGATTTTATTTAGAGCACCAGCATCTTTTAACTATAGTGGAAATTTGATATTTATAACATGTCAAATTTTAGGGGAAGATGACATTGTGATTATCCATCATACTGCTAATCAATTTCCGGGGTTGCAATTTTTGGAGTTATTTGTTGAATATAACAATGGTAGATATACAGAACAAGTAGTGCAACCAGCTGAACCTCCATGCCGTAATTCTAGTGAAATGGGTGGTTGTAGTTAAAGCGTAATTAATGATGGGAATGATAACGAGGATGAGGACGTAGACGACGATTTAGATGACGATAAAAATTCTGAGACTGAATGTAACACGAATAATGAGGAGGATGAGGATGATAGTAGTAATGAAAATGACAAAGTAGATAATGACGATGAAGAAAACTACTATGATGAGGATGAAGAGATGATGACAGTATGGCAATCGCATTATATGACCATATTGTTACAAGTTCACAAAGCTTCGAAAATACGAGTGAATAAATGTATTCGAAAAAAGTGTCAATATAAAAAAGACGACTCTCCAACGCAATGGATCAAATGTAGATAGTGTGTTGTGGGATCCATCATCTAAATTTCGTATTGGTATATTTTTTGAGTCAAGAGATGCGGTTAAAGCAGCTGTAGAAAAATACTCAATGAGAGTACACCAACAATTTCAAAATTCAGAAATGAAGAACAACGCCATTACAATAATTTGCGATCATCCAGAAAGCTGCTTATGGAGACTATATGCAATAGTAAAAAAATCGAGTGGATTTTGAAAGATTACTAGATATAATGGCCCACATATATGTAGTGTTTTCGCTGAATCACAAGATTATAGAAATTTTGACTCATCTTTGACATCAGGGTATATTCAAAATATGCTAGTTGAACTACCATATATTAAGGTGAAAGCTACACTAGTACATTTGGCAGAAAGATTTAATATAACAACAACATATAAAAAGGTATGGAAAGCAAAGCAAAAGGCTATTGCTAATACTTTCAGAGATTGGGATGAGTCATATAAGAAACTTTGGGACTTCATGTACGTTGCAGTGCCCTTGAATATAAAGTTTGTATGGGACATTGAAAATGAGAAGTATTGCATGAATAATCGACTGATTCATGGCGTCAGACAGTTTAAGAGGATCTTTTGGTCATACAAGTCTTGCATTGAAGGATTCAAACACTGTAAGCCTGTGTTTTATATTGACGATACATTCTTATTTAAAAACTACAAGAGCATATTGCTTACTGTTGAAGCAATAGATGATAATAACAAGATATTACTAGTTGCCTTTGCTATGGTTGAAAAGGAAAGCAAGGATAACTGGGAGTATTTCATAACAGTGGTTCGATATCATGTATGTGATGATCGAGATGATATTTATGTTATTTCGGATCACCATATTGGTATAAAATATGTAATGTCATATCAGTTGTAGCATGAAAATCGACATTAATATTGCATACGTCATATTGCCAGCAACTGCAACATAACATTCAAGAATCTGGAAATGAAAAAAGTTGATAAAGCAAGTGCGTATTTTATATTTGTAATTGTTTATCTTTTTTGTCATAATAGTATTTTCGTAGTCACACTTTGACCTCTAAAATAGGTTGCAAACATCAAAAAAAAAATTTATAGGTGGATGAGAAAATCAAAGTTAGGCATGTTTGGCATATTTAAAAAATATTGGGATTATTCGTCAATACCTACCATATTTAGAAAATATTGAGAGTATTCGTCAATACAATTGGGGAGGCGCATGTTTGGCATTGTTGTACAGAGACTTATGTACTACATCGAGATATCCTCTTGTTTCACAACTTGGGGGTGCATTCTTTCTATTGCAATTATGGGCGTGAAACAGATTTCCATTCATCACACTAACATTGCATCATCCGTTATTGCATCATGACGCTCCCCTTGGACGAAGGTATTCAATTTTCATAATTATTTAATTGTCTACCTAGTTATTTATATGCATATTTGATAATTCTACCTACATAACAAAATCTAGATGGATCAGTGATCGCATAGTTCACAAAGTAGCCACACATGAGATCTGTGAGATCTGATTTAGGTTTAATGTATCTCGTAAAGATGAGTTGTATTTAAACTTATACTTTTATATTCCTATAATATTTAAGTATATTTATGCTATGTATTTTTTATAAATTATTTTTTTAACATTACATCTTTTCTTAATAGATTATATAGGAGCCATACACGCATGAGATCATTATAAGCCTTGCATGAGATCATTATAAGCCTTCCAGCTAACTGCTTACATGGTCATGATATATGGCTAGCTGTAGTACCACTAATATGTATTTATATCGTCGAATGCCACTAACCTGATAGAGTTTTAATGTAATTTGGTTTAAAATAATCAAATCCCTAATCCACCACAATAAACTGAGGCATTACACTCTGTCGTGTTACATAATAATATCCATGTCAACTGGGTAGAGCGGCATTCTAGATGGATTGGAATATGGAATAATAGAGTTCATTAGATAGTAAACATGACACTATCAGATGGACCACTCCATTGCCATTCAAAATACATGGAGTGGTATCGACGTGTCACACATAGGTGGATCTCATACCGAGGTGCTACAATTAGAGCATCAGTCAGTTAACCTCATCTTCATTTTATAATTGTATGCATATATGGAAAATAGTATTATTCATTATACTTTATGTAACTGTTATCTAGGTTGATGTACTTGAGCATATTAGGATGACGAACTCCATCGAAACCATATATTGACTTGCCAAGAGTTCTTAGGGGGGCACCAAATGAGGATAGACGTACTTTCACTATGCCTCTCCCATATCCTGCACTTGCTCCCCAACCATTACACGAAGATGTGCAGGGTCCCAACACAGAAGTTCTCCAACTGCCAAGATGTTAACGCAACAAGCATAAAGGAGTACCCATCCCACCTATTGCAACATGTGCTACAGTGCTAGATCCAGTCTCATATCATAATCAACAGTTTTATGGAGCATTAACTTCATATACAACTCTTTATACAACAACTACATCTCAGCCAAACCCGTTTGCTGATCCATCAAGCTTTATGGCAGGTCCTTCTACACCATCTTCTCCATCCCTTTTTCATTATTCAGTCCATTCATTGAGTGGGCTAGAGCTAATTTCACGCCTTTTTCGGCCTTCTCCTACAACATTTTTGACTGCACAATCACAGCATTTTGACTCGCAATTGACGCAGATACCATTAAATATGATGTTGCCATCATTTTCTCGTTCAACATTTTAGTCCTCTATTCAGATAGCTTTTTATAATTTTTTTTCAGTTGAGTATAATGACAACAGATACATATACAACTCCAGGTGATGCCGGAGATACCGATACTGATGTAGATGGTCGCAACGATGTTGATGATATTGAAGCTATTCATGATGGTTTTCAACCTATTCAATTGCGTGATCCTTCTTTCATTGAGATGGATACTACACGTAAGAATGCTCGAAGAGCCAGGGGACTAAAATCAGATATCCACATAAGAGATTGTGACCTATAAATACTATTATTATATATGAACTTGACCATTTTATGTAATAATTTAATTTAATTTAATAAGTTATCTTAAAACTTTCCTAACACATGAATTATTATAAAAAATTGAGGGATATGATAGTTATTAATTTAATAGTTATTTCATTGTATTCAACCATGTCGTGTAATAACTTATTTTAAATTTATTATAATAATTTATATCTTCCTTACATACAATAATTTCAATTTAATCACATATTATAATATATTTTTTATAAAAAAATTTATTAAACTTAAATTAATATTATAATTATTATTATTATGTGCCCGCCAGTAAAATTGATAGATATTTTTCTCCATAAATTTGAAAATTGTCCACCACTTCAATTGGTGGACATAATTTTTTTATTATAAATTGAAACTTATCCGCCAATTGAATTAGTGGAAAGATTCTTTAAGAAAAAATTATAGTCTCTATCTGCCATTTGAAATAGTAGACAGCCCTGTCCTCCAATCCAACTGGTGGACAGTGTCTACGTATACAAAATTCTACCATAAATTGAGAATTACTTCAAACTATCCTAAAATTAAAATTTCTTTTATTTTTATCCTAAATTGGAATTTTTCTTTTAAATACCCTAACTAAAGAAAAAGCTCAAGCAAATATAGAGAAAGTAAGAATAAAAAAGAGGAAGAAAGGAAATAAGAAAAAGAAAAAAATGATAATGATAATAAGCTAAAGAGAGAGAGAAAGAAATAGAAAATATGTGGTGGAGATAAAATAAAGAGATAAAAAGAGAGAAGTGATTTATAATAAGTTAAAATTAGTGACTGAAATATTTATCACTAAATTTAATAAAAATAGTGAAAATTATAAAAAATAAATAAATTTTGATCATTAAATCATCATTAAAATTAAAAAAAATAAGTAAAAAAATGAAAAGAGTGGAAAATTAAAAAATTAAAAATAATTAACCAAACAAACAACTTATACCAGCTGCTCTTATGAGAAAATCAACTTTGCTCAGCAGACCAAATCATGTGATGACAGCCCAAAGAACAATTGGCCTATCCGTATGTTAGCAAAGCAATATTGTCAAGTGCGAACAACAATTATTATTTCATAAATTTCTGTGACTGAATTCAAATTAAATGCAACATTAAATAATTATTTTATATTATTATCTCATATTGATAATAAGTGAGTGAATATTATATATATATATATATATATATATATATATATATATATATATATATATAGAGAGAGAGAGAGAGCATACACTTGTTAAATTTTAAAAAGAAAATAGAAAATAAGATATAATAACAAGTCTTTGATTATTGTTGAATGAACAAATATACAAACTTTGAAATAAAAGCTTTAAACAAAAGAAATATAACTTACAAGAGTTGGTGAATACAAGAGGAAGGTGGTTTCTCACTATCACTCTCACACTCTCTTTTCTCACTACATTTCTAATGGTATGACTTGAAGAATACAAGAATTTCTTGTTATTTTATCAGTCTGCTTTCTTCTTTGGAAACTCCTCTATTTATAGAGGTCTTCAGCCTTGAGGCTCCATAATTGTTGCTTTAGATACTCTTCATAATGGAGTGAGGGGCTCCACGTCTTTTGCAGAAATTGTTTACCACGCTTCAACAGTGAGGAATCTTTTACTTTAAAAAAATAAAGGTGCAGAGTCTTTTGTCTTCTTTCTTTTCTTTTAAAATAACTTTTTTTTATTGGGCATTTTTGGTTTTCAAGCCAAGGAGACAAAGATATTATTTGATGGGCTTAAATATCCCAAAACAGTCATCTTTGTTCGAGTCTCCATCCAGATCAATTGCTACTGAGCTGGTGCTAGAAGAGGAAGATGAAGCTTTAGATCTTCCTTTTGAATAGGTGGTTTCTGACAACTGTTTGATCAATTGTAAGAAATCTTCTTCTGTTTGAGCCGCCGCTAGCTTTGAAATAATGAAAGACTTTTGTGCCAGGAAAGTGGTCTATTCTTTTGGAGGTGGCAAGAAGCTATTCTTTGAAAGAAAACTGTGTACCATCTTTAGGGATAATTTTTCTTGGTGGTTAAATTTATCCCACCATTTAACTTTGAATCTTCGGGCAAGGATGATTTTTCCATCTGCTGCTTGGTTGAAATGGAAATACCATACACATACCTAGGGGAGAAAGAAGTTTGAACAAAATAGAAGTAAAGGGGGAAAACGTCTTTCTATTTTGTTTGGTTTATAGTAGGCTTTGAATAGATTAAACAGATGTAGAACTTTTGGAATTATAGTCTCTGGAACATTACCATAAAAATTTCACCATTGTTTAAACCAATATGGAATTTTTGAAGTTTTGATTGTGCTTGTGTCGAAGTAGAAAAGCCAAGAATGGCTTTGTCCTTTTTTTTTTTATAAAAGAAAGGTATTAAACCAAGCTTGTTGGTAATCCCAATAGTTGAAATAAGTATTTAGGCTTGATGGGTAGGTGCTTTGGAGGGAAGTTGGAAAAGATCTTGGTGAATGTAAATCCATTCCCCAATCTAAAGGGTAGAGAATTCTTTGGATGGTGCATGTGGAATATGTAGGGTTTTAGTCTTTATGCTTTTTGAAGTGTTTGAACTTTGCAGAACCAGTTACCTCAAGGATAGACTGGTAGTAAGTTTGGGGCTTTGAAATATTCCAGGGTTTAAAATACCATCCTGGAGGGAAAAATTTTGAAACTAGTTTTGAGGGGCTTTCTGTATAGAATCCTTCCTCAATAGTTAAAATGCTTTGGAAATTTTACTTTTCTACATACTCATTGGTTTTAAAAAGTTTTATTTGCAACAAAACTATTTCCTGTGAGTTAGGCTTTGAAATACTTTGAGAGCTCTGAGATAGGTTTTGAGGGAAAATTGCTATCTCAGGTTTTGAAAAAGGGATAAAAAGTATACATTTACCTTTGTTGGAAGAGGAAGATATCTTTGGAGAGGATGTCTTTTGAGAGACTTCGGGGTAAAGTTCTACTAGTTGCTTTGAATATTCTTCGACCCTCTTTAAAAATTCGGGAGTTTGCTGTGCAAGCCACTCCTGAATATGAAATCGCTTTTGGGCTGGGTCTTCTTTCATTTCTTCTTGGATGATTTCAGTCCAGGTTTTGATAGGCTTTGAAGAGGAGGATAAAATCTCCTTTTTCGGGCTTTGAACAGCTTTAGTTGACTTTTTCTCTTTGTCTTTTGCTCTCGATTTTCTTGGCATTTTCACTCCTATTTTTGAAGGAACTCTCTGGTTAGAAAGTCTGGAATTAAACTCGAATCTCCTCTTATGTATTTGATTTCAAAATCAAAAACAGAAAGAATGGCTTGCCATCTGGAAAAAATCTGTTTTGAAGCTATATTTTGAACATCTTTTTGTAAAACTTCTTTGGTGGATTTACAATCAATCCTTAAAAGAAATTTTTGATTTAAAAGGTCGCTTTGAAATTTTGAAATGCACAAAACTATTGAAAGAATTTCTTTTTGGATAGTTGAATAATTTTTTTGTGTATTATTTCAGTGTGCAGAAGTAAATTGGACAATGCATTCTTTGTTATTCTGAACTTGCTTAAGAATTCCACCATATCCTAAATTCGATGCATCAGTTTCAACAATTTTGAATGTAGATGGATCAGCTAGGTGTAAGCATGGAATTTCATAAACTTGCTTTTTAATGCTTTGGACAATCTTTGTATGCTCATCAGTCCATGCAGGGGGGTTTTTCTTTAATCTATCATGGAGGGGCTTTGCTAAACAGTTCAAATTTGGATAAAAATTCATGACATATTCAAACTGCCAAGGAACCTTTGCAATTGATTTTTTTCCAAAATTTTGTCTGGAAATTTTGAAGTAAAGGCTAGAGACCTTTCAATTCGGGTGATAGTTCCCCGGGAGATGTAGTGTCTAAGAAATCTAATTTTTGTTTGGATTAAAGATATTTTGGACTTTGAAACTACTAGACCATTTTTCTTAACAACATAGAAAAATGTCTCCAAATATTTGAAATGTTGCTCTAGAGAATTTGAAAATATCAACACATCATCGATATAGACAATGCAAAACTTTGAATAAGGATTAAAAATGTCATTCATAATTTTTTGAAATTCAGAAGGAGCATTTTTTAATCCGAAGGGTATTACATTCCATTCGTACTGGCCAAATGGAACTGTAAATGCAGTTTTGTACCAGTCTTTAGGATGGATATGGATTTGCCAAAATCCTGATTTCATATCAAACTTTTAAAAAATAAAAGCAAAATGAAGCTTTTGAAGAAGATTTTTTTTATTTGGAATGCGGTATCTAATCCACTTTAGAGCTTTATTCAAAGTTTTGTAGTTATTCACCAACCTAGGTGTTCCTCTTTCTATCTCACTATTTTTGCTGACATAGAAGGCTGCACACGACCAGGGGGATTTGGATTTGGTAATCAAACCCTTTTGCTCTAAATCTTTTATTTTTATTCTACAATGGCTTTCTAGGGTTTCATTCATTTGGATGGGTCTGGCTTTGGTGAGAATTTGTTTATCACAAAAATCTTTTTCATATGGTAAATCTACCATATGCTGTTTTCTTTTCCAAAAAGCATTAGGAAGATTAGAACAAACTTCTTTTTCAATCTTCTTTTGCAAATCAGAAATTTTTCTTTGGACAAACTCCTTTTGCAATTGACTTTGGATTCTTTTCAAACCCATATCTTGTTTTAGGTGGAAAAGCTCGGTTTGTTTTCCTTTAATTAAAGTATTTATCTCAAAATTATAAATCGAGTGGGCTTTTATAAGATTGAGATGTCTCTTTTTAGTTTTTTCTATAAAAGAAAAAACAATCTTTGAATCTTTAGCTTTAAAAATGATACCAGCAGTAGTTACTTTGAAAGGAGTAATTAAATTGATAAAAGGAGTTCCCAAAATAACTGTTTGTTGTAAATCCTTTGTAAGAATAAAAATATTTTTTAGAGCAATATTGTTGTTCATAATTGCAGTTTCGGTTTTCCCGCAATTATGATCTTTGAACTATTGGCTGAGGTGAGCCTTTCTTTTATTTCTTGATGATACCTTTTAGGAACCAGCTCATAATTGATACAGTTGAGGTCTGCTCCTGTATCAAATAAGGCTATAGTTTCTATTTGGAAATCACCAGGGAAAATAAGTTTTATTTGGATCAAATATTTTCTTGAGGTAATCTCTTTTAAAATATTAATGAAGTTTTCTGGAACATTTTCAAAAACCTCAAGATTTTGAAAATCATTTTCTTCTTCAGAATCATAATCACTATTCTGTTTAAGAATCAAACTTTAGAGCAAAACAGAATCATTTTGTTGTTTTTCTTTCAAATCTTTGAGCTCTGTTTTGATGGCTTTAATTTCTTTTTGAAGTTCTTGGACGGTAGGGAGATGATTTTTTAACTTTTTTCCTTTATCCAAGATCAGAGTAAGATCATAGGTATTCTTACTAGAGCAAGGGACAAGAGTTTCAGTTTTTAGAATTTCTTTCAAAACTTGTTTTTGAATTTGTGGGTCATTAATATGCTTGATGGCTTCAAGAAGAGCTTCTTGTTGCCTAGTGAGCATATTAATATTCTTTGGAATATCATCAGAATCTGATTCAGAATAATCAGATGAGGTTTTAATTTCATCAATTTAAAACTCTTCCTCACTATTCGAAAATTCTGATTCAGAGGAATCAACAAGAGAGCTGGAAATTTTGCTCAAAATTTCTTCTTTTATTTGGAGCTCATGGAGTTTTTTAGAAAACTTGCAATATTTTGAAGTGTGACCCTTTTCCCACATTTGTAGCAGGTAATTTTGCTAAAATCTTTTTTGAAATTTTATTTTGGAAATTTAGAAGAGGATGGTCTTTTGTAGAAATTCTCTTTGTTTTTGGATGCTTTCCTATTTTTGAAAAAACGTTTTTTCTTAAAAGCATTTTCCTTTGTAGGTAGGGGAAGGTTCTATGGGATTATACTCAAACTGGTTGCAAAAACTACCTAGTTCTTGCCTAGTCTTCTTCATTTCCCATTTGAGTTGTCTTTAAAGTTTAAGGTCATGGCAAATCTTCAATCCTTCTTTCTGGGTAAGGCTAACTAATTCACCATAAGTGTAGAAATCATAAGGGATCTGGCCATTATGGACTTCTCTTATGGTATTCCTAACTCTTTCACCTAGTATCTTAGGTAAACCAGCTAAGAATTTTTCTTTCCAGAAAGGTTGGTTTGAATCTTCCCTAAGCATGACTCTGGTCAGAAAAGTATCTTTATAAGCTTGGAAATTGCTAAGCTTTTTACAGGTTAGATTGCTGAGAAGCTCAGCATTCTTATCTTTTAAAAGAGAAGGGTCTCCTATGAAATGGAGAGAAATCGTCAAGATTAAGGTTGACACAGCATCCTCGATAGGATTTCCTAGCTCATCTAAGATGGGGGGGGGGGGGGGGGGTCTCTTCTATGGTGGTTTGGATGGCACCTAGGATTTGGAGCTGTTGTGCTTGTGTGAGATGGTAATTCCACCATCCTTTAAGCTAGCCAGAAAATCCAGCTATAAGAAGCTCAGCAATGGCTCTATTAGATGTACCGCTTTGGGTTTTGTAAGCATTGGATGCTATGGTCATCTGTTGTAAGAGACCAAGAATGTTGTATTCTGACATTCCTATATTCCATTCATAGACGGAAGAGGCATTGAATCTAGATTGGGTAAGGATATTATTTCTATTTTCTATCCCTAGATCTGGGGCAGTATTCCTAGAAGTATGCCAAGTCAATCTAGGGGCTTGCCATCCCAATCTATTAATGTTGGAAGGTTTTTCAGTGACAGTTTCAAGCTCTAAATCATTATATTCATCGCATTGGGCTTGATCTATAGCACTGATATTCCTACTGCTTTGAGGAGTATCGGCTACTAGGTTTTTGGAGGACTCAGAAGTCGCTAATTTGCTAAGTTATTCCCTGACTGCTCTAGCAAACTCAGTTTGCTTCTGAAAATGGTCTTGACTAGGCTTTGAGATCTGGTAGGGTTTGAAGACTGGATTTTTGAGCTTTTCTGTTTGGCTTATCTCTTTTGGATGACCAGTGTTAGGAATTAGAGAGGTGAAGACTGTAGGAGGTTTTTGAATTTGGCTTTCTATCCTAACAAGCTATTTCCCTATTGTGTTAAGATAGGTATTCGAGAAATTATTCTGCTGAACAATATTCTTGATATTTTTCTCAAGCTCTTCTCCTACTAATTTGTAAGGTGTAGCTTCTATTTCGTTCTCTCCATAAGGAATGGTTATTTTCCTAAGGGGAGGATATTAAGACTGGATGGTTTGGTTTTCTCGACTTTCCATTCTGGAGTCTTGTTCCTTACAGTAACAGGACTAATAAGTTTTTCTTTGAAAGGATAAAGAATATTATTTTCTTTGCACTAAATCTGAAACCAATCAAAAAATTTGATTTGGATTTTGTTTTGTATGCAAAATTAGTAGTATCTTTCTTGGATACTGTCATTTTCTTGTAAAAAATGTTTAAAAAACCAAAGTTTTTTGGAATAGTTTTTTTTTTAATAGAAATCTTTGGAAATATTAATTATCAAAATATATTAATTATTTAACTAAGATTAATAATATGTAACATTTATTTACCATTCTGTTGTATAAATGGTGATATACATTAAAATTTTACACTTTATAGTTGAAATTCATAAAATTTACATAGTCGAAATGAAGTGAAAATTAATTTAAAATTTTATATATTTAAATTTATATATAATTCATTATAATTAAACTAATGAAAGTAGCTTAATTAATTAGCCTTAGCCATTAACGTGGGGGACCATGTCATCTCTTGTTAATTTCTTATAACTTCTCCTGAAAAAGAATGTTCCTCAAAAGAACTAGGAATAATGCATTGTAAGCAACGAGAATACTATAAACCTCCCCTTGTTACCTTCGTCAGAGCTGCATCTACAATACAAATATTCCTTCTCTGGAAACCAATAAAAGCTATCTTTCTCTTCTTCTTCTTCTTCTTCTTCGTCTTCTTCACTTCTTTCCATTTTCGACAACAGTCAAAACAGTTCCAAAAGAACATCAAGCAACTATCCAAAATATGGAGCAAGCCGCAGCAGCTTCTGTTTCACCAAGGGAGAGTGTGATAGTTGTGATGGATGCTAATAAAAGTAAAGGAAACATGGCTGCCTTAGATTGGGCTCTCAAACATGTCGTTCGCCGCAGAGATACTGTCATTGTTCTTGGAGTTTCTTCTGACTTTGGGAAGAAGAACTCTCGCTTTCCTTTAAACATGGGCATTAGCATCTGTAAGCTTACATACCCTTGAACCAGTTTTCCACGAATGAGGACTGAGAATTAGTCCACCAACATGTAGATTAAGAACTCTTTTTAATGCTTACTTCATTATATAATATCGTTCTATTAAATATTTTCAGGGGAAAGATTAGAGTTTCCAAATCAAGGCCAAGGAGAAGCTAGACCGAAAGGGCTTGGAGAAGAAATTGAGAGGAAAAAGGAACAATACCAGAATAATCTACAACCATTTTACAGACGATGCAAAAGGAATGAGGTTGGTGTATAATGTGTCTATTTTTATAGGATGAGTACGTGACATATGCATAAAGGCTCATTTTTAACAGGTGAATATGGAGGTTAAACTTGCTTTTGGATTTTGTCCTGAGAAAATAACAGTTGAACAAGCTCAAAACTCCAATCCCCGTTGGATTGTACTAGACAGGTAATCATAATGAAATTATTGGAAGTAGGAAACAAGTTGGAAAAAGATCATTGATGCACCACTTTTTGTCTCTGATGCATAACAAGAAACAGACCAATTTAAAAAAATAGAAAAACTTGCCTGTACAAGATCCTGAAATGATTAATTAATAGTGTCTATCTACCAAAGAAATGGAAGGGATTGAAATATAAAAAGCTATGGATAATGCAGTAATTTGATATCCTACGTTTTGAAGTTTACAAAGTTCCCCTTTTTGCCATGCAGCTACTTAAAGAAACACAAGGTAATCATATATTCACATGTAGGATGCAATATTGCAGTAATGAAGGGAAAAGATGTTGCCACTTTGACACCATCAAGACCTCCTCCGCCCGGAAATCCCACCCAAAAGGAAAATCAACAACCCGCAACCGACAATCAAGATATTGTCAGTTCTGCCCAAGAAGGGGAATCATCATCTGCACAGCCTCAATGTCCTTGGGGAAATGAATTTTCTCGAGCATTTTCACCAACTGAGCTTGAAGAAATAACCGACTGTTTCACCGAAGAGAACCTTATTCAAGATCAGGATAACATCAAGTTTTATGAAGGTGTTCAGGGGAATCCTGTGTGTGTTAGGTCTTTCCCGGAAGATGATGAACGATTCTGGACAATGCTCAAGTCCCTTTCCCGTTTAAGTCATCGGAATATATCAATAACCTTGTTGGGTATTGATTTTATAGCAATAATCCTCTTCTTTTCTCTTTTCTTTTTTCTTCGTGGATAAGATTTAGGGTAGATTGCCCAGCTGGTACCAAATCTTGGTACTGTATATTAATTTGATATGAAAACTTTAATTTGAATCAAAATGGTAACAAAAGTACAGAAAAGTATATCAATTTAGTCCAAATATCTAATTTCCAACAACGGATGATGACATGGCAAGATGAGAAGGTATATTCTGGCTGTTTTGCCCCCTCAGCGTGTGCCACGTCAATTAACTTTGTCTCCTCAGCTAAGCACGTCACCATCCGTTGTTAGAAATTGGACATTTGGACTAAATTGATATATTTTTTTGTACTTTTCATACCATTTTAATTCAAATTAAAATTTTGGTATCAAATTGATATACAGTCCCAAAATTTAGTAGAAGCTAGACAATTTACCCATAAGATTTACTTGCTCTAACTATACGGGGCATGACCAAATAGATGGGTAATAGTAGGCCAACTGTGTTGTAATTGGGCCTTAGATAATTGTTATATGTTTTGATCATTTAATATCTAATAAATTTTTACTATTTACGAATTAATTTAATGTATAAATAATGAGGTAGATTTTAAGAATATATTCTTTATATTAAATAATGATTTTTTTAATAAAATCTCTTATCTATTCTTGACATGTAGTTATTTATATATCATCTAGAATATTCAAGATATGTGTCATATTTTTGATAATTAATATACAATACAGAGCAAGTAGCTAGAAGTTTGTTTTCACCGAAATTGGGTTTAAGTACTCCTCATAATAAAATTGCTAAAGACTCATTTGGTTCAAGGTCGAGAACGAGAATTGAAATAGAAATAGAAACGGGGAGGAATGAGAATGAAAATGATTATATTTTGTATGTTATTTGATTTAATATAAAATAAAAATTGAATTCGTTTATCATTGATATTAATATTTAAAAAAGATGATAATATTTAATTTATAATTATTATATATAATAAATATATAAGAATAATATTTATATAAATAACAAGTCATTATTTCATTTATTTGACTATTTATAATTGACTTGACTTAATTTCTACGAGAATATATTTTTCTTCAAAAGAGAAAGATGATTTCTATTAATATCAGACTTTAGAGTAATTTTTAATGACACAAATACCAAAAATCAGTCATTTTCATTTTGATTTCCGCTCTATTGTTTTATCAACCAAACCACCCCTAAAACTCCTCGCTTAACTTATGTCAAACCATCCAAATTATATATATCAATAAAACCATATGCTATTTGTGGTAATGCATTCCTGCTGTAACGACAAAAATACTTCTGCCCACAAAAGACTTGAGCTTGTGGTAATGTTTCCCATGAGTTTTGGAAGAGTTATTAAAGAGGGAAAAACACTACATTTTGGGGCTTATTGCACTAACCAAAGGAAAATAAAATAAGAACAAAAACAAATATAGCTTTACGCTATGTTTCAATATCTATTTTATTCATGAATAATAATTGTTATATATATATAGTTCATATCTTGTACACATGCTTCCTTTGGATGAGGACTAAAGAAGTCAAAATAGTATGGAAATGACGATAGGGCAAACAAGTTTTGTAATTATCATCCTTACACGAGAGTGCAGATAATACAATTTCATAATTCTTAACCAAAAATCATGATTATTTTAATATAATACAGAAAAATGCGATAGGGATGACAATAAATAAAGTAGTTTAAGAAATTTGATTGAATCTTGCTATAATAAAAAAAAGTATATATAGTTAGGATATAATATGGTTGGAATTGAATAAATGAAAGAAAATATACATATTTTGTGACGTTCTGGAACCGTGGGATTTATCCTATTTGAAAAAATATATATAAATTAATGGCAATTTTATTGGTGTAAATTTTTATTTCTTGATTTGTATTTTCGTTTAATTAATGTAATTTTAAAAATTTCTTTGAAATCTAATGATTCAGAATCTATTTGATACATATTTTATATTAATATCTTATCTTATGGATTTTATTTTATAAACGTTAATATTGTTATGGTTATACTATAATGAAAAAAGGTTTTTCTCTTTTAGTTACAAATTTAGACTTCCTCCCTGGCTAAGAGTAGCTTAATTGATTAGCTCTTAATATGGGTGATAATGTTCAAACTCCCATAAACATTTTCTACAATTATTTTTTAACATTTTCCTTGAAAAGAATGTTCCTCAAACTAACAAGGAAAGATGCATTGTGAGCTACGAGAAAACTATAAACCTCTCACCTTGTAACGTTCGTCAAAGGCGGATTTACAATGCAGATATTCCTATTCTCAGAATCACTAAAACCTACCTTCCTCTTCTTTTCATTTTCAAGAACAGTAAAAAAGAAAAGAACAGTTCCAGGAAAACATCAAGCAACTATCCAAAAGATGGTGCAAGCTTCAGCAGCTTCTGTTTCAGCAAGGGAGAGTGTGATAGTTGTGATGGATGCTAATAAGAGCAAAGGAAATATGGATGCCTTAGACTGGGCTCTCAAACATGTCGTTCGCCGCAGAGATACTGTCATTGTTCTTGGAGTTTCTTCTGACTTTGGAAAGAAGAATTCCTGCTTTCCTTTAAATATGGGCATTAGCATCTCTGGCATATGTAATTAAGCTTACATACCCTTTAACCATTTTTCTATACTAACATGAAGTTTAGTTATGGTTGCTTCAGTGTATCATTTTATCCAACTCTAGTGGTTTCATATGGTATCACTATCAGAGCCAGTCCTATGCATAAATCTACACGATTCTGTGGTTGTTAAAGAAAACTTAGCTTGTGATTGTTGAAATAGTTTGTCAAATAATTTTATTTTCAGGGGAAAGATTAGAGTTTTCAAGCCAAGGGCAAGGAGAAGCTAGACCGAAAGAGCTCGGAGAAGAAATTGAGAGGAAAAAAGAACAGTATCAGAATAATCTACAACCGTTCTACAGACAATGCAAAAAGAATGAGGTCAGTACGTGTCTATATTGATAACATGAGTATGTGGCATATGCATAAAGGGTCATTTTCCGCAGGTGAATATGGAGGTCAAACTTGCTTTTGGATTTTGTCCTGAGAAAATAACAGTTGAACAAGCTCAGAACTCCAATCCCCGTTGGATTGTATTAGACAGGTAATCATATTGAAATTACTGACAGTAGGAAATAAGTGGGCAAAGAAATGCCTGACAAAGATCATTGATGCATCACTTTATATTTCTGATACGTAACAAGAAATGTACCAATTGAAAGATAGCACTGTTGCCTGCCTGCACAAGATCCTGAATAGGTTCAATATTAAAATAAGGGATTGAAATATAAAATGCTAAGTAATAAGGAGTTTGTGTTGCTAACTTTTGAAGTTCACCAAGTTCCCATTTTGTTGGATGCAGCTACTTAAAGAAACACAAGGTAGTAATATATGCACATGTAGGATGCAATATTGCTGTAATGAAGGGAAAAGATGTCGCGACTTTGACACCATCAAGAACCCTGCCTGGAAGTCCCACACAAACGGATAATCCTTTAACCACCAAAAATCAACAACCCGGAGGGGAAAATCAAGTTAATGTTAGTTCTTCCCAAGAAGGACAGTCATCATCTGCACAACCTAGAAGTCCTTGCTGGTATCCACTGTCCTGGAGAAGTGGGTTTCCAAGAGCATTTTCTCAAACTGAGCTTCAAGAAGTAACAAACTGTTTCTCTGAAGAGAACCTTATTCAGGACCAGGACAACATAAAGGTTTATGAAGGGGTTGTTCAGGAAAGTCCTGTACTAGTTAGGTCTTTCTCAGAAGATGACGAACGATTCTGGACGATGCTCAAGATCCTTTCCCGCGTACGTCACCGGAATATTTCGAATCTTGTTGGTTATTGCTGCACAGGAACATCTCTTTTCTTGCTTTCAGACTACCCCTGCTTGGGAACTCTAGAAGTGAACTTGCGGAGTAAGAGAAACTAATTTCCACAAAACTTCATGTGCCAATAAGCATAGTATTTTAAGTGGCTAATCATGCAGAAAGTGACTTTTGAGAATCAGCTCCTTCTTTTCCTTTTTTGGGATTTTAGTTGATGATTCAGCTCGGAACCTGCCATGGAAAGCAAGGTGGTATATCGCAATGGAAATAGGTGGAAGCTTGCGCTATCTTCATGAGGAGTGTATTGATGGAGGAGCCATCGTTCACCTCTCAGTTTGTTCTTCTCATGTTGTTTTCACTAATGGCTGCTCTACTATGGTAAGGACAAAATATTACCGCGGGATCTAATAACTGAAATTTGCATCGGAAACAGAATAATATACAGGCTGATACAGCAATACAAATATTTTTCGCATACTCAATGCTATTTGTTATATATTTTTGCATAGAAACTAATTCGTCTGCTATTGATTTCATTTAAGCTTACCAACTTCGAGACTGCTAGGTGGATTAAAGATGGATGTACGAGAAATGAAGATTCCCAAGCTGTGTAAGAAAATCTTAGAAAGAATCTGCTCCGACTTCATACTTCAAAATTTTAATTCATGGAGATGGCAAATGCTCTATGGCTTCATAGCATATGTAACTCTTCTTTCTTGCTTGAAGGTGTGCAAGCTTACAGGAAGAAGAAATTTGTTCTATTGATGTGCATGATTATGGGATGTTCCTGATAGAGCTTATCAGTGGAAAGAGTGCTCATTTCTATCATATCGAAAGCAGAGGGCAAAGCTTGATTAACTGGGTAAGAATGACATGAATGTCTTCCAGTATTGTTTTTCAATTGAAGAATCACATTAACTAAGTCATCCATATAAGGTTTCACATAATTCCTACAAATATCACACAGAATTATATAGAAAAATTCTTGTCTAGTTTAGATATATGTTCCCACCTATAAATTAAATCGATGGATGACTGACACATATTCATTAGTTTTAAATAATCGAGTATGTTTCAATCATATGATGTCAAAGAGTAAAGTACTAATACATATGTATCACTCTTCTATTTATTGCGGTATGTACACCATAATATAGGTAAGAATTATATATTGTCCATTGAAGAACCTGTTAATTAATGTCTAAAAACTAATCAAAGTCCTTTCTTGCAAGTCAAATATAAACATCAGATATCTACCATTCTAGTATAAGGTTTCCATTCTCCTGTAAAATAGGCATTGCCACTTCTCAAACACGGTCTGATAAGCGAAGTATTAGATGCCAGATTGGAAGATAGCAATGATGTTAGAGCAGCCCATCATATGGCCAAGGCTGCTTTACTCTGCTTGAAAAATGATACAGATCACAGGATTTCAATGAGTCAGGTATGATATCAATGTTCATGACTTCTCTTCAGGTATTTAAAAATTGACAAGTATAAACAGAACTGATATCTAAGGCTTGGTGAAACTTATGCAGGTCCTCGCTGTGGTTCGAGGTGATCAGCTTGCAATGGCTAAATGCTGAGTTCCTTGGAAATGAGAAAGGACATGTGAAAATAATAATGTAGATTGTTGACACAAGAATTATTGTTCTTATATGTGTTTTATGCAAGTCAAATAATGATTTCTTATTTGTCAATGGACTGTACCTGTATATCCAAAATGTTGGGAGCCCTAGCACTATCCTAATCATATGTCAGAATTTCCTTAGAATCCTGAGGAATTATCCACAGTTTGGAAGAGAAGAGAATTTGACAAGTTGGCAACAGTGACAAAGAATTTGGAATTTTTCTATGCCTTCTTGCGCACATGGTTCTTGATTCTCTATAATGAATTATTTTCTTGTATAAGAACTTATTACTTCTTTACTTGAAAAAATTAACCTCTACTCTATGGGTTGAAAATTGAAAAAAAGAAAGTCAAATCATGTAGCAGAAATTAAGATTCAGTGCATAGGATATAAAGCAAGTTGAGGAGATATAATATAAGACATCATCCATAAATTTATCAGTTTATCTAAAACAAATTAAGTTATTACTAAATTTGTTGTGGGGTTTTATCGTAAAAGATCTTTTATAATATTTATTTTTATAAGAAGGACTAAAATTTTTATAATATACCAATTTAGGGACTAAACTAATTACATTTTAATATTTTATTTCAAAAATTGAAGCATTTCTTGAGTTAAACTGTTAAAAATATTTTCGGTGTATGTTACTCTTACAATCAAGAATATAAATGCAGAACCATCAACAACCTGAATACTAAAATAACTACTTCAGGAAAAAAAATGAGGAGAAAAGAACAATATTAAGTAATCTACAAGCATTGCCACCATTTGAAAGTTGTTTAACATTTTAACAAATTTTAGTTTCTAGTAAATTTTGCATTGATCTTGAATTTCAAACGTATAGGAGCCTAACTAATCTGGACATTCATATGTTGTGACTAGCTAACAAAAATAAAATAAAGGTTACTTCTCACAGTAGAATTTAAAATTTAACCATCCGATGGATACACTCATCAATAGGACTTGGAAGTTTTTTCTTTAACTATAAATGCATATGCATATCAACAGCGTCTAAGTAAAATAATACTTTATCAGCATCAAGCTTTTGACAATGGTGACTGATATACTCACAAAATTCTCCCTTCTGAATACATCCATCGTCACGGACTTTTCGTTCTCGTTCACCCATTTCTTAATCGCAACCACTTTAGTCATTGGAGTTCTCTATTATGCACTCAGAACAAATTGTGTATATCTCATAGACTTCACCTGTTATCTGCCACCGGATCATTTACGAGCTACGAGCTCCAACTTTGTAGAACACGTCGAGATGAGTGGTCTCTTCAGTAAAGAGAATGTTGATTTCCATGAGAAAGTTTTGGAAAGATCAGGCATTGGAGATGAAGCTTGTTTGCCTATTTCAGTCCATGAGATACCGGCTGACACTTCATTAAATGCAGCTAAAAGAGAAGTTGAAGTTGTTCTTTTCACAATTGTAACAGATCTTCTTACCAAGCACAACATAAATCCTAAAAGCATTGATATTCTGATATCAAACTGCAGCCTGTTCTGTCCGACTCCATCCATTAGTGCAATGACCATAAAAAAGTTTGGTCTCAGAAGCAACATAAAAAACATCAGCCTAAGTGGAATGGGGTGCAGTGCGGGACTTCTATCGATAAGTTTGGCTAAAGAACTACTCAAAGTTCACAAGAACTCATTGGTTTTAGTTATCAGCATGGAAGCTGTATCTCCCAATGGCTACAAGGGCCAATCTAAGTCCATGATTGTTGCCAACACCATATTTCGCATGGGTGGAGCTGCTATTCTGCTGTCAAACAGGAAGCAAGACAAGAAGATGGCGAGCTACAAGCTCCAGCATCTTGTCCGAACCCACACAGGATCTGATGACCAAGCCTACCACTCTGTCTTCCAGCAAACAGATGATGATGGGAAAGCAGGCGTGTTGCTTTCGAGGGCACTTCTACATACTGCAGCCAAAGCTTTAAAGACTAACATATCAGAGTTAGGACCTCTTGTGTTGCCATACTCTGAGCAGCTGCAATTTGCATGGTCATTAATTCACCGAAAGTTATGGAATGCAGCAAGACAAAATGAATTATATGTGCCAAAATTCAAGAAGGCTTTCAAGCATTTCTGCATACACGCTGGAGGAAGAGCGATAATTGATGCTGTCGAGAAAAATCTCAAGCTGCAGAAGGAAGATGGGGAAGCTTCAAGGATGACTCTCTATCGATTTGGTAATACCTCGTCTTCTTCAGTTTGGTATGAACTCTGCTACCTGGAAGCAAAGGGAAAGGTGAAGAAAGGAGACCAGATTTGGCAAATTGCATTCGGTAGTGGCTTCAAGTGTAACAGTGCAGTATGGAAATCCATTTCTGATATCAAACCAAATGAAAAGAATGCTTGGTCAGACAGAATTCATTTGTATCCTGTAAAGATACCAATTGTATCATGAGCCAATGGACTATCAACAATGCTCTTTTGATGTATTCCTAAATACATTCTGGAGCTCATATATATATAGCTAGTCAATAAAAATGTCCTTATTTATTCTCACATGTGCCATAGTTACTGTTACATTGTTGCTGAATTTGAAAGACGATGATATACTTCTCTTCTTCCAAATTAATTGTATGGCTAGAATAAAAAGGACCAAACTAGAACTTGAGAGCATCTTAATTAAATGCTGATCTCTATATTATCTCTCAGCAGCTAATCTACTCTCTCTTAAAGAGCAGTCCGCTTGTCCTACACATTTTCACTCTGCATGATGCTTACAGATACTCTTGATTTACATTTGATGACACGGTACAGGAAAGTATGACTAATCATGAACCTAGGGAAGCCCTACACCATTCAGTTAGCAAATATCACTTTCTGCCAGCTAACTGAAGCCTTCTTTCAAAAGATTAGGAACCCTTCGCCCATCCCAGCAAAGAGCTAGAACACTTTCCTGTCCTTTCAATACCTTTTCCAGCCCAGCTCCTTTCCACAATGATAATAACCATCAATAACTTCGAGTAATAAGACCAATTAAAGTGTGATTCTCCTAGTAATCTGCTAGAATAACTTGCTCCAGCCCACAGAACAGAATCACTCTGATTCCCGCAAAACAAGTGTCTTGTTTTCACCAACTGCATCCATGGGATGGACTTTTGCTTCCGTTCCTATAGCAAGAAAAAATATCTGCACTTCCCAACCACTCTACTGAGAAACAAAAAACCCAGAAATGAACAATCATTAGACATCAAAAAACACAGAGCAGTAAATAGAAAACAAATAAGCAAGAAAGGAGAACATAAATCATGTTATCCATCTTTTTGCTGAAGTCCTGCAGTCCAAGCACAGAGAATTGCATAACAATTTCACTGAACGCATCCGCATGCAGAAGAAGCTGTCACAATTAAGTCAAACTCCACACTCTAAGGGCATGAGCCACAAACACCTTGGCATGTTAACAGTCTAGATTATGCATCTCTAGAATCTAGTAAATGTGTACATATTGATAGCCTGTATTGGTATTAGATTTTGGAGAAATAGAACCTCATAATATTGTTGCAACACATTATTTAAAGCATATACAGACTGACAATGCACCAGTCCACGTATTAGCAGCTAAAACAACTATACCCTTAACAGCTTGCTCATAAGCCCATCCTAGTCCCAAAAGCTACCTTTGAATAAAGTATCAGAGAGGATAAATTACATGAAGTAGCGACAATGAAAAGGGACCCTAAAACATTGGATTACGCATACCAAATTATCATACATGCTTATGGTCAGATCAAATGATCTTTGAGTCTATCAGTAAGTCAGAGTATCTTAAACAAAAAATTAGCTACACAAATAAGGACAAAGGAGTCCAAGTAACCCACACTACCAACTAAATATTGAGAAGAAAACGCATTAGATATACAGTCCAAATTGGATCATAAGAGCTCCAAATGCTAAATCCTGACAGGAAATGAAAAGCACAAAAATTTAATTACTGGGATTCTTGTAGTTTCAGACTCACCTATCCTCTGTCTAGAGAGATTTCAGGGTTTTTGATATTATGTGCTGCTTGGACAAGATCTCAGCGATGAGCTGGCGACCAAATAAGTGCGAGCTCTTAAGAATTAGGTTTCTTGTAGAAGCATCAACAACATAACCATGGCCTGGCATCCACTGAAGCAACTGCACAAGCAAGTCCTTCTTTTCAGGTTGTGCAATGTAACGTGATATGGCCATCTGAAATAGTTCCTGAGTAAAAATTGGAAAGAAACGGTGAAAATACAGTGAAGGACTTGCTTTACAGGATGATGACACAAAAAGGAACAGAATTATGAAAAAGTAGGGACAAAAAACAATCCAATAAACAAGCCAGCCGTAAGGACCTTGATGCAGTGTAGCAATGAGTTCAGAGTTTAGGATCTAGTTTCTCTAGTAACTTTGTGACCTGTCGCCCTTTCATGCAAATTTGACTGTCAGTAATAATGCAAACTTCAAAAGGCAGCTTACTCATGCAGTCTGGAACACTTTTTTCTCCTTATGTCCTTTTTATTCCCTTTCCTTTTCTTTCCATTCTCAATTGGAGACTATGAAGGTCCTACCATGGGCCACCTAAGCACACATCTTCCACATATTTTTTCCCCCCTTTCCAATGATTCCATTTTCAACTTAATGGAGCAACTATATAAGCAGCAACAGCCAATCTAGAATGTCGGCATTTAAGCCAGCACCTGATAATACTAAATACTAAACGAAATCAATTTGAACATGGATCCCACCTAAGGAATCTACAAGATGGGCTGCATCTGATATAATGATTTTTTAGAACACTGGGTATGAGGAGTTGCAGGAAGTTTTCAACCTTGTTTAAGTTGACAGAGATTTCCAATTAGAAGCTGAAAACCATTTATTTTGATACCTTCACTGTTCACACTCTCACAGTGTGAAGTCATCCTATAATGAGATCTTCATACCAATTGAGTTCATGATATATATGAATATAAAGGATTATGAGCATGTTTCTCAAAAATTGATGGAAGCATTTTCAGTTGAATTCATCAACACTTGCCTGATCAATCTTGTATCCAGAACTATGAATAACCTTCATGACATCATTTATCAAATTGATATTACCCAGTTTCATGAATGCATTTGCAAACTTCTTTATAGCAGCTTGAGAAATCAACTCAGCATTGTCCTGACAGGAAAATTTTAAGAAAACGATAAACTCCAAGAGTAGAAAATATATCTAATAACTGCAACATTAGAAACCATATAACAAAGGCCTAAATTGTCGGATATGGACCAAACAAGCCATCAATCTTTATTGAGGATTTAATGACCACAAAATTATTCCAATGCACTGAAGAATCTTCATGAGGAATTGCTAATGTGGTATTAAAAAATTGTTTGTGATGTAACAAAATAAAGAACAAAAAAGAATCGTGAGCAATCATTAGGCCTGTAAAAGAGAAAAAAAATAAAAAAAAAATAAAAAAAATAAAAAAAGAAGGGAAAGAAAATAAAAATAAAAAATTAATCCAAGGAACACCCCCGTCTTTCAAAGACAACAAGTTGGGATCTGATTCTGAACAGGTAAACTTTTGTTTAGCTCAGCATACAGAAAAATCTGGCATGTTCTCGAGTGCCTAAGTATAATTTTCAACAGCTGTCAGATCACTTCATTAGGCTACTTGATTTTCCATAATAAAGACTTGGGTGCTTATTTCATTGAGACCCGTAGTTGAAGTCCTTATAGTAGAATTTTCCAGCAAGAAATATTAGCATACCTTAACAACAACGTAAGCATCTTTGAGAAGCTGACCACCTAAAAGAACGTGCAGAATCTTTTCATGAAGGGCTTTGCACATGGTTCTCTTGCCATATTTCAACATTGTATAAACAGAAAAGGCTTCTGTATAGGCTTTTGCTTTACCAAGATGGAAAATCAACATGGAGCAAAGTTCCTAGAAAATAACTTAAAATGTTAGAAGGTTTGAGTCACAAACCACGATTTTACCACGCTACTTCTAAATGGAAAGGTGCAAACCATTACTAAAATAGATAAGGTGAAGTGAAGACAATAAAATGAAATAATCATCTCAAGTTAAAAGAATCCAAAAAAAATCTATGGGAAGTTCAAAAAAATTCACACATTATTACACATTATTGTTGCAAAAGAATATTTTTTTTAAAAATCGAGCAGTAAAATGAATTCAAATGAAGAAAATTGTAAAGATTAAAGGTGATGTATTTTAGTATGTCCATTAACATTCTGCTTCAGCTATACATGCTAAAACCCGGTAACCTGCATTATTTAACCCTAGTAAATATAAGCCATGGAACTCCATGAAAAGACTCTAAAACTTAAATAGCAACATGTACAGGCAACAAGTAACTAATAATAATAGTCGTGGTTTTGCATGATCATATCTACAAGAAAAAATTTCATTTAAAATCCTTCTGATTGTATTATAAAGGAATTATAAATTAATAAATAAATAAATAAAAGCATACCTCCTCTGGCTGGTGGCCTTTTCTATGCATGTCCTCCATTGTCTGGTAAGCAAGCAGATATAACTTTTGCTTACAAAAATATTTGATAAGAATATGAAAAGTACAATAACTAGGGCTGATTGCTAATTCATCCATTTTCCTCATTGTTTGCATCACACTTTCCATGTCACCAGCTCTGCAGTAGGCACAGAGCATCGTATTTAAAATAACCACATCATATTTGTCATACTTGGCCTCAAACTCCTTGGCTAATTGCTTTGCCTCTTCCAAAAGCCTCCCTCGACAATATGCTGAAATCATGATACTGTAAGCATAGCCATCTGCAAGTGGAATATAAATCATTACTTCCTGAAAGAAAACAACAGAAGCTAGAGCTTCGACACAGCAAACACAAGATATAGTCAAGCAGCTAATATTAAGACAGGTCCAAAGACAAACAAAAACAAGGGACTCAAATAAAGAGTTGCAGATGTCAATATCTTTATATATACCATCTAACATGCAGTCCATTTAATTAATTCTCTGATGTTATCATAATACGAAACTTAGTCCAATTTTCCAAATGAAGAAGACGTTTAGAAGCTAGGAGTTCCAGTAAAATCCACGGGAATACCATAGAAGAAGTAATAAGAAAAGAAAAGGAGAAAAACTATAAGAAACTTTCTCTAATCCCATTGCCAAATAGGTTAAATCTCCCAAAGAGTTCATAGATTATTAACTTTACATCTGAGTGGTTGATATTTCAGCTTATCACTCAATTTCCACCAAGCATTTTACTGCACTTATGATAATAAATAGGGGCACAAATATCTAAGGGATAAGTACAAAAAAGTACCATATGATTGCACTGGTTTACAGCTTAAGTATGTGTTTAATTTTCAGACAAAGAAAGGTTTGTGGTTACAAATCGTGACAAAAAAAGGTATCTCGCTGTTAAAAAATTTCAATTCATGAGGATTAAGTCATCGTCACTCCGATCAGCCATTATTATCATGTTGCTCGTGTTTGATAACATGAGTTTAGAGTTTAACAACTCTAGGAATTCTAGTAGTGAACGTGATAATCAAACATGAGCAACATGATAATGATGACTGATTGGGGTGAAGATGGCTAAATCCTCACAAATCCAAACTTTTTAACGGCGAAATACTTTTTTTGTCACGATTTGTAACCACATACCTCTCTGTCTGAAAAAATAAATAAAGAAATAAAGAAAGAAAGAAGAAAAGCACATACTTAAAGTTGTAAATGGTGAAACCACAAGGTAATTTTTTGTACTTGTCCCTATATCTAATAATGCTCATAAGAAGGCTCAATCTCTTATAGATCACATACCAGATTTAACATTTTTTTCCTTCATTTCATCGAAAAATGACCTTGCTTCATCTACACGCCCAGCCTTGGAAAGGCCATCCATCAATAAACAATAGGGCATCTGTAAATGAATTTCCATGTAAAAATAGTTACAGAAGTACGGACAAAAGGAAAGACAAAGATGCTTCTAGCTGGTGACCCAAAACTAATATTAGATCAGATCATAATGAAAAGTAATATATGCTACTCATGCAATAAGCATTTGTACATGAAAAATAACTCTAATAAAGCAAACTTAAAATTAATAATTCAATATTTTATACCCACATCTATTACCAAATACTCAAGGATTAATTAACAAAGAGAGACATTACAAATAGGAGAGTAAGGCATGCTCCTCTAAACTGTAACTATAAACTACAATGTGTGTGCGTGTGGGTGTGTATAGAAACAACATAAAAGGCCCTCAAATCCCACCGGATATTAGCAATAAATTCTCCTTCTTATAATCTAGAAGCAGGAACCTGCAATGAGCTCAAGTAAGTTAATATGTGCTACTAAAACCACATAGCCAGAACTTCTTTCCTAGACATCCTTGCTCTGCTTTCCTACCCAATACACCAAATTACACAAAAGAGAGCATAAAACTGTAATCTTTTGCCTCCTGTGGTGTTAAGGGTGATAAGATTATCTTGGTCTCTTGGATCACACAAGAATGTGACAGATCCAGCTTTAAGTACCTCGTCTTCTGCATAGCCCAAAGTTTCCAATTCAAGTAGTAGTTGTTGGGATTTCTCAAACAAGCCCCCTCTAACATATACCTTTAGTAAAGTTGTCCATATTACCTGCAAGAATTTTGAATGAGATTAAAGACGGATGATGGGATTTGCTCAAAGCTCTTGACTGTTAAGACTTAAAGAAAAAAAAAGAACCAAGTGCTGAGAGAAAGAAAAAAACAGAAATATATAAAAATAAGAACTTAAGAGAAGCATATATACAATATGACTGCATTTGTGAACTAGATGTATAACATATATGTGATATAAATTTTAACTACATCTTTTGGCTTCTCACAGCAATTCTTAATCACATGACATATAAGGAAAATGAATGTAGAATACATCTATATATATATATATTGCAAACGCGTACAAGAATATAACTAACTTTGACACTCTTATATTATAACGGCAAGATAAACATGAAACAAACCTTATTTGGTACTAACCCTAAAGATTTCATGTCTTGCACCAACTCCTCAGCCTTCTTATAATTTCCACTTGAAGCATAAGCATTGAGTAAAGAACTATAATGAAATACATTAGGCAAATGACCTTCATTTTTCATCTGGCTAAAGTAGCTCTCTGCTTCTTCACATCGATTATGTGAAGCACAAACTGCCAAAATTGTTCCATATATCACAGTGTCCATCTGTAATCCATTATACTTCAGTTCTTGAATAAAGTCTAGTGTCTTCGAATATCCATCTTTGGCTTTAATACAACCTGAAAGAAGCTATGGACGACAAAAAGATAACTGTGATGAATGTGAACTGGAGCAATCAGAAAATTAAGAATTGCAATGATATTTCCTCTTTACCAGAAGACCAAGAGTTTTCCAAACAGGTAAATGAATTTTATAATAACAAATATAACAGATCATTAATGCAAATAATGCCCTAGATGAGGTAACCTTGTCTTGTCATTTTGCTAATACATTTGCAAATTTAAATGACCAAATGATGCTTTCATGAAAAATAATTGAATATAAAATACAGCAACTTTAATTTGGCATACCGTACTATACGTAATAGTATCTGGGGTAAGACCATTCTGCTTCATCTTATGAAACAATTTAAGACTGATATCAAACTTCCCACTCCTGACCAGGCAGCTAAGAACAGAATTACATATGAAGACATTATTTTTCACTGATTCATCTGCAATGCTATTATAGATTTCGAGGGCCTTTGCAGGATTGAGGCTCTTTCCCATGAATTTCATGTAACTGGTATAGGAAGAAACACTGATTTTACTATGTTGTTGCATCCAATCAAAAAGCTGCAATAATTTCAAAAGATAAAACTAGAATTATCCCATCAAAATTATCCATATATGGAAATGAAATGGTTAGAATAGTGACATGAAGACAGGATATTACAGAATCATGTCCATTCGAAAGAATTATGTTTTCATGTTAACAAACCACATCATTTTATCACTCTCACTTTGTAATAGGAATTCATTGTCAAAAGAATGATTCAACATTGCAAAAATGGTTCATTATTGAAAATAATTACAGCATAATACTAGATAACTCCAGGTATTAACAGTGAAAGAATTGGTAAATTGAAATGTATCACAGAAATCACCTTAGATAAATCCTGCCATCTGCTTTGCTTTCCTAAATTTCGCAAAATTACATTCAAGTCTTGCGCCTTCAATATCGCTCCTAATCTGTAAGTGGAATAATAGATGGAATCTTTCAGTCGTGCAATACTAATTAAGTATATATAATAATTAATTTATGTTTCTTCATAACGTTATTAACGTATCAAACAGATGAAGGCAAATTGAGACGAACAGAACAATAGAAAATGTGAGGTATAATATAGATGGCAAGCACAAAATAAGCAATCTAACGAAAAGGTAAGCTGCAATGTTAATTTACATAAAAGCTTATAACTTTATTATATGACAAGCATGCAGAATAACATATTTCGCCACTAAAACGAAATCCAGTTCATATTTCACTTTAAAATTCATGATAGCTATGACATTAATGTGGAAAAGACAAAAAACAAAACACCCAGAAAAGGTTTAGAGAAAAAAAAAAAAGGACCTTCGAAGAGCAGAGTCCAAATCAGGGGATTGTTGAACTTCAAGAATGGCAGCTTGTCTAGCCAAGTAAGACTTAGAGTGACGCCTCTGAACATGGAATTGACCATTTGGCGGTTGCTCATTATTATGGGGTTGTTTGAGAAGTGGCGTTTCTGTGGTTGTATTTGTTGATAAAACTGCCGAGCTGCGTTGTGAATTGTTGGCTCTTGAAATGGTTTTAGGGGGGGTTCCTGAAATGGTTCTTGAATTATTGGGAGTGAATGAACGAGTGAAGATATGGTGACCCTGTGCAGTGCCCAACACAGATAACTCCATTTTTGCTCTCTGTTGTATTATTGTTGGAGAGGAACAGTGTTCGTGATATTTCTTGATGGATATAAAGTGATATCTTGAAAAAAACTACACAAAATTGCCCTCTAATTTATGCTTAAATTGTGAATATACCCTCAATACAAAAGAAATAACCTATGAATTCCATCAAATTTACTTCCTTCTGGAAAAAGTAAAAAATTAACCCCAAAAGATTTTACCTTCTCTTTCTTAAGTTAACCATTTAATGTTTAATTTCAGCATTTTCTTAAAAATTGTTAATCTTATAGTATAATATTTTCAATAGTAAATTAACAACAGTTAAATAAAATAATTTTTTTATTAAATGGCAATAATATAGTGTAAAAATAGCTAAATTTTAAATAAAAAATAAAAATATATGAACAGAAAGATTATAAACTTCTATAATAAAATAAGTAAAAGATTAATGGAAAATATCAAATAGTAATGAAATAATAAAAATTGAATGATATTTTTTCATGTTATTTGATATATTAGTTTTGAATTAATTAAGAGTCTTCAACTTTTATGACAATTTATATTAAACTATTGGATTTCTTCTTACATGTATGTTAATTCTAATAAAATTAGAAATATATTAGACTAATTAATTATATTTAGAATAATGATAAGATTAGGTTGGATTTAAATTAGTTATTGATAAATTCTAAAGGCATTTTGGGTAATTTAAAATTATTCTCCCTTTATATTTTTATGTATTTTAATTTTTTTATTTATTCACTTAGCATGTAAATATTATAATTCAATTCATTATTATCTACTTAAGAGAAAATTAAAATAATTAAGAAATTTATAATAAAAATCAACCACATTGAGAGATATCACTTGACGAATTATGTAAATAAAATATCAGTTAACTTTTCTAAAATAGATTCACACGTTGGTATCTTAAATTTCAGTTTATCTAATTATGTATTTTCTTATTCTTTAATCAATCTTATCTAATTTAAGAATGAACATATAATAAATACTTAGATTATAATAAAATGATAGCTACTATTTGCTAATACTTTTTTTATATAATTCTAATAATGATCTTAACTAGTCAACTTAAATAGAAAACTTGAAATATTAATTATTTTTAAAAAATAAATTATTTTGTGATTTAATGTATTTTCGTATTAGATTATGTGATTTATTTTTTTTGGTACTTTATGAATATGACTTTTAGCAAATAACGCACAAATTGCATAACACCGTTAGCAAGTATTGACATGGTAATTGGAAGAACAGTGGTTATTGCGTGCCACGTCATAATCTTTTAACAGTATTGTGCAATTTGGCTGTTATTTGCTAATATCATACTCACATAGTACTAAAATAAAAAATAAATAAATCATAAATTCTAAAGTGAAAATGCATTAAACCACAAGAAAGTTTAATAAAAAATTTCCTTAATTTTCTATAAAAATAAATAAATAATTAAATTTATTTATTTAATTAAAAAATTAATAAAGTTCTACTAATAAATTTGTTTGCCCCCTCACTTTTTCATATGGACTACACGTGAATATTAATAATTGGACTAGTGTATAATTATTTCTCATGAAAATTTTACGTGTATTAATTTAAATATAATAAAATATAATTTAAATTCATTAAAGTTGTTTTAATTAATAATGAATATTAAGTGAAAAGATAAAATAATTAATAAAAAATATATTTTCTTGAAATGTTATTTTGTTCATATGTTCATCAATTATGTTAATAATTCTAAAAATAAAAGAGGAAACTATGATAAAAATACAGATAGAAATATTTTTTTACACAGTATATTATCGTTAACTATGAAGAATACTTTATCTATTTTTAAATTACCTACTCAAGTTATTTTTAATAATTATTTATCTATCTTGAAATTTTAAATAATTAATTAAAAAATAAGATATATAGTTCAAATAAAATTTTGTATTTCAAGTATTTAGCTAAAATTTATTGATTAATAACATTTTATGTTCTAAAGATACATCCAATTGTCTCCTTTGATACTCTATAGACCAAGTTGATATTTAGTCACTCAAATAAAATAAAACTCAATCACATGATAAAATTATGATATAAATATCATCAAATATTAAAAAAGACTTTAAGAGTGTAATATGTTTTTTATTTGATATTTCTATTAGTTAATTAAGTAAAGTCTTAATTGAGTTAGAGTTTTACTAAAAGTTTTCTATATAGTATTTTTTTTTTTTTGTTACAGTTCTCCATAATCCATGGCGAGGTGCCTCTTTGTAGTCTTAGCTTAAGGATACTCACCTGCCTTGAGTTTACAGCATGAGAATTATAGAATGAATAGCTCTCGGCTCCCTCTTGGTATCAGAGCCTTGGTGACAGAGAAGAGAAACCCAACCACAATGAACTCAGAAATCACTACCCATACTTATATCTTGCAACTCTCCCCTTCATGCAAGAAAACTATATGCAACAAAATAGACCATCTTGTAGAAATCTCTCACATACCTGAGAATGTCCAAATTGAAAACACCCTTGTACCTATCATGAACCCATACAACATCTTTAAAAAATAAAATTTTGTCAGAAAAACCTTCAACCAGATTATCCATAAACAACCCCTTTCTGTCAAGGAATATGTTCAATCTTCTTCCCTTTCTCAATGTTCTCTCACTGCTACCACACAGGAACAGTATGTTACCCTTGAGATCCCAACATCCTTCATAGAACAATGGCAGAAACAGGGCTATACACATCTCCATCTTGGAGCAGTTAGATTAGTCCTATCCTATCATGGCAGGATGGGTCTACCCGTTACAGCCCGTATGTCGCTACTGGACACTAGATACCTTAAGTATGAGCATGCAGTAATTGGCACGATAGTCACAACACTAAACACAGGCAGTGTTGTTTTGACTTTCTTTCCCAATTTCAATCTATCTCTCAACGATCCCTATCTATCAACTGCACTCAAAGTACAAGTCCAGATCACGGGAGCAAATCAACTAAATGATGCTCTCTCTGCGACCTTACACCATCAGATAGTCTACAGATTACAGGATCATGCCTTTAATCTGCAGATCCCAGGCTTTCAAGCCTTCTCTGATGCTTTGTTCATAATGGCTGACTCTGGCCAGATTTTTACAATTGTCTAGGCCCCAAGACAACTGGAAAAGGAAGATCTACAAAAGTTGATCCCAACTGAATGGGTAACCAACTATGAAAAGCTTCAGGCATCCCACACTAAGCCTGTTCAAGCCACCGATCCTCTCTTTGTCAATCAAAAGGACGGAACTGTAAAGACGATCTTCACAAAGACAGGAGAATCTTCTTCTGCACCATCTATCTTCCAGGCATCAATGATACAGCCTGTATCTAGGCCAAGGGAGAAGATCCTTATCCATTAATTTCAGTCCTCTAGACATCAGATCTATGCCGCCCAAGTAAAAGGACACTTCATTTGGGATGTTAACCCAGAGATGTGCCAACCAGGATGCACCTGTGGAGATGATCTCGATTTTGCTGAACCTTATTTTCAGCATTCTAAGAAAAAATCACGAGATATGACTCCAGATACTCCATGCTCAGCCATGGAACCAAGGCTGGATGACCGGGATCCAGACGGTCCTTGGATGGGCATCCCCAAGAAACAAAAGCAGAACAAAACTCCACTCCCAATGTTTGATGAGGCCTTAGAGCTTCTTGCAAAAGAAGGAAAGACTGTTCTTGACATCTCTTTTGATGAGATGAAAGAACTTTTGGCTCAATTGGGAGTTGAATTTGAAAAAAGTCATTCCACAACTTGCAGAAAGAAAATCCAGGCTGATCGACCAGCAGTACAACCATCCCATACAATCCAAAGTTGTTATATGTTCCAGCCAGAAGATTTCCCTCCTCTAGGGAAGACTGAGAACCCCTCACGCCACCAGAAGAGGTTCTGAACTGGCAGACTTCAAATTCCATTGTCCAAAATTCCTATCTAAAGAAAATAGATGGAAAACTGGATCAGGCTCTAAATCAGGCTCATAAACTGGACCACAAGTTGGATACATTCTCTCAGAAAGTACTCCAAATCTATTCATCGCTCACTGCCAAATATCAAGCTCTGGATAATGAACTTCGAGTTCCTCAGCTGGTCACTCCAGCCTTCATCCAAAAGGAAAAGGAGATTACGAGGCTAAAAAGGCAAATTGACCAGATTGAACATGATCTTCGAAGAGATCAGTCTGCTACAATCCCATCTTTTACATCAGCAGCTTCTACATCTTTTGCTATTGCTCCCTCATACTATTCTTCATTTCCTTTTCTCCCACAACCAGAACAACAACAAGAAACTCTCTATCAGCCCTTTGGCACTTTCTCCCATCTTTACCCAAAAGACTCAGAAACCCAGCAAAAGAAAACCTCTCCTTCCCTAGCCTCTAAAGAAAAATTACCAGAACAATCTCTCATTAGCCCCTATGATTCTGATTCCTTCTCAAACACCTCAGAAATGGCGGATATCATTGAAATTCTGATGAATACTTCTACTACTAATCCCAGCCCAGAAGTAGTGGAACCTGATGATGAGGATGCACAGTCATTCTTTACTCCTGCTGGAGCTCCATACCCAAGGTCAAAACCGGCAACTGGCACGGGACCTTGGTTCTCCTTTGATCACCTACCTCCATCAAAATGGAAGGACAAGCTTTCTGAATTCTTGGCATGGATCGACCTCCAAATGACCCTTGAAGGGGCCACACTCAAAAGGGTTCTTGCCGAATTCATTACGAGGTCCACAGGAAGCTTGAGAGATTGGTTTCAGTCACAACCTGAGTATACCAGGCTTCAATTTGTGACACTACCAACTCCATCAGCGGCGGTTACAGTTCTCCATAATCAGTTCCTTGGAAGTTATGATCTTGTTATACGACAACAGAAACAAGAATTCTTTGATCGAAAATGTTGTTCGTTAAAGATGAAAGATCTGGAAAAACATTATTCCGCTATGTCCAAAATTTATTATGTCATTGGAGGACATGATGGTGATGATACACTGAAGTATACTTTTATCACCTCATTACTAGATGAAATACAACCAGAGGTTAACAATATGATTGCCGCAACAAAGAAACCAGTCACCTCCATCACTCTTGGAGAAATTTGGCAATTCACTCTCTCTTCCATCAAGAAACTCTGTGACCAACAGGAATTATTCAGAAGGCTATCTCAACGAGATCTAATAGTTCAAAAGCCTGTAATAAGAATCATCTCAAGATCAAGTGCAAGGCTTCAACCTGCGTTTGTTCCAATCATAAGAAGAAGACTGGGTATCATTTTCAAAAATACCCACGTAAGAATAAGGAGTTCAGAGAAAGAAAGAAGCGCTCAAAAGGGTTCAAATATTTCCGGAAGAAGCGGAATCAAGGTCACAAATCTGACAGATGCTACATCTGCAGAAGAAAGGGACACTATGCTAAGAACTGTCCCCAGAATCCGGAAAAATCAGCAAAGATGATTCAACAAGTCAGTATGTCTATGTCCCTTCCAGACTCATTTGAAGAGGATATAGAATTTTTCATCTCAGAACAAGATGCTCTTACTCCATAAAGTCTTTTTGGGATTGAGGCGGAATATTCAGATTCCACGGAATCCTCAGAAGAGTCCTCTTCAGACTCGGATGACAGCGAAATTCCAATCTTATGATCAGTCTCTCTTTGAGAGAAGAAAAAGAAGACGACATTCTGAGAGATGTAATGCAGTACCCGTTTTCTCCATATCCACTCCCTCAGTTATCTCAGTTCGCCACTCCATACCCATCTCTTGAGCCATCTCAGCTTATGACCAAAATCCCTCCAGTTCCCTATGTTCCCATACAGATCCTACCCTCAACGTTCCAGTTGTAGCTTTCTTTGACACTGGAGCTCAAAGAAGCATGATGAATCCAGAGGTCCTTCCATCTGAATACTGGAAACCCCATGATCAGTTTTTTAGAGCAGCCAATGGTCAAACCTTCAAAACTACTCTGATCACAAAATAGAAAATCGGGATACAGTTTTTCCCTGATTGCGTAGTATGGACGCATATCATTGGTTCGAATCTTCCAAGCAAGGACATCTTGATAGGGTTTGATGTTTATCATCAAGCTCAGAAGCTCCAGATTCTCCCCACTAGCATAAAATTCAAAAGACAATTTCGGCCATACTCAGAAACCTCAAATCTGTTCACTATAACAAATACAGGTTCACCTTTCTTACAATACACAGAAAAATTCCTTTTCTTTTGTCCAGAATCTCATTCACACTTCCAACACCCTCTTCCCTTATGAAAAAATCCACAGTTCTATATCAGTCTCCCTTTCAAGCTCAATGAAGATATCAACCCCACAAAGGCCACACATTTGGGAATGTCTCCTACAGATTTAGCCCTTGCTAGATCAGAATGTTTAACCCTATTACAGCAAGGCCTCATTAAGCCTACAACTTCACAATGGGCCTGTCAATCCTTTTATGTGGAGAAACGGTCTGATAAGATACGAGAAAAAAAGAGACTTGTCATAGACTACAAGCCCTTAAACCATTTTCTACAAGACAACAAATTTCCTCTCCCTCGAATCTCAAACCTCAAGGTCCATATCCAAAAGGCCCAATTCTATTCTAAATTTGACCTCAAAGCGGGCTTTTGGCAGCTGGGTATCCAGCCCTCAGAAAGATACAAAATAGCCTTTTGTATCCCTAACGCCCAGTATCAATGGACAGTCATGCCTTTTGGGCTCAAAACAGCTCCCTCACAATTTCAAAAGACTATGATTGAAATCTTTGGGCCTATGCTTTACTCCTCCTTAATCTACATTGATGACATTCTCCTATTCTCAGAAACAGCTGAGGAACACCATCAACTCCTAAAACAGTTCCTCGCCATTATTCAAAAATATGGCATCATGCTGTCAGAAAAGAAAAGTCTTATTGGCAGACAAGAGATAGAATTCCTTGGCATGCATTTCAAGAATGGCCAATATACGTATGGTCCCCATCTGACAAAGAAACTTGATCACTTTCCAGAAGAAAATCTCTCAGTAAAACAAATTCAACAGTTCTTTGGGATTTTGAATTATGTCAGAGAAGCCATACCACACCTGTCCAGCTACACGTGTCATCTCTCAAAGATGCTAAAAAAGGACCATCCTCCTTAGGGAATAGAGCAAACTACAACTGTCCGAAAATTAAAAGAGCTGGCCCATAATCCTCCACCTCTCACTATCTCGTCCATAGGAGATCTCATCCTTCAGATAGATGCGTCTGATTATGCACAGGGGGCCATCCTCCTTGAAATTCTCAATGGCAAAGAACAATTGTGTGGATACGCATCTGGATAGTTTTCTTCTTCAGAAAGACATTACCACACAACCTACAAGGAAATTTTGGCGGTCAAATACGGGATAAAGAAGTTTGAATTCTTTTTGATTGGACAGCATTTCATGGTTCGGATGGAAAATTCTTCTTTCTCAAAAATCCTTGAATCCAACCAGAAGGCATTACCAGAGCCTTAATTATTGAGGTTGAAATCATGATTCAGCAGGTATGATTTTGAAGTTCAGCATATAAAAGGGACGAGAAATCTAATTCCAGATTTCTTATTCAGACTCTCAAAACCACAAAATCAACCTATAGTCCTTCTCACCTCAACAGTTGATCTCCCTATCATCTTTATGGCTTCTTCATCTTCAAAAACCACTCTGCAACCTCCCTCACCACCGTATCTTCCCGCCAACCTCACAACCAAACAAGTCACTGATTTTGCCAGAAATATGATGTTCCATTATTTGGCAACTTTCTAACAAACTTTCTCACTGCCCATTCAACCCAACTTCTTTTTCCCAGATTACCCTTGGTGTCTGATTTATCACATTTCTCCTACCCATCCGCAGATTGAAAGTGAATTATGGTTCTTATGGTGCCTTTCTACAGTTTGTCATCATGCTATTGAAATTCCCATCATGAATCTCCTACATTTCTTCAATAATGAGACAAACTCGGGATCATATCCATGGAGATACCTTACCTGGTTCAAAACTCCATACCAATGGACAAGGGAACTCCTTAAGCTTATTCATGAGAACAGATTATTCACAGACAATAATCCCAGAGCTTCAGAATACTATGCCATCTACATCTTCCACAAGCCTTATCTTCAGTTCTCGGAGGACACATATGCAACTCAAAATATCTGCCATTACTGGAGAACACTTGATGTACCTTTGCATCTTGCTCCTCTAGCAATCACAGAAGATCTAAAGCGGGCCCTCCAACTCAGAAATGAATTAGGGACGACTGATGTCTCTACACCATTGGTCTGTACTTTCAATGGACATCTATGGACTGAACACCCCATTGGACATTTCACATTTCCCATACTTCCGTCCCCACTGGATGATCCAAGCCTGACTAGTGAACAGAAGGATGCCATCATGCAAGATTCTCAACCGATGGATGATGATCACTATGACAGTATTTTCTAAATACGTGGTGTGTGTGCTGGACATAAAGACAAGCATAATAATGTCACACGAAGATGAGATGTCAATTTCATCTTTCGATGCCTTAGTTTCCACATGGGAATAGTAGGCGCATTATTAAGACTTGTTGTCTTGATATGCATGTGAGCTGTCGGTCCGTGTATTATGAGTCTTTGTATTATTGCTCTTTACTTTTGTAAGTGGGTATAGTAGGCGCATTATTAAGACTTGTTGTCTTGATATGTATGTGGGTTGTTGGTCCGTGTATTATTAGTCTTTGTATTATTGCTCTTTACTTTTGTAAGTGAAAAATCGAGATAAGATTCCCACCTTGTCTCTCCCTGTCGTTTTGTATTAACACTTTTCTCTATATAAGGAGAGGTCGATTGAGAATAAAATCAAGCAAGTTTTCCCTTCATCTAGGTCTATCATATTCTCTCTTATGGCTCTCTAAATTTCTTCTTTCTCTTCTTCTCGATCCATTGGCAATGAACTAATTGTTGCTACGATTTGTTTCTTCTATGATCCAAAAGGGCTAACTCGGCTATCGAGGTCCAAAAGAGCATAAAGACCCCCCCATGGCGAGGTGCCTCTTTGTGGTCTTAGCTTGAGGATACTCACCTGCCTTGAGTTTACAGCATGAGGATTATAGAATGAACAGCTCTCGGCTCCCTCTAATATAAATTTCTCTATTTTTTTATTATATCTTTTATTTTAATCGAATTTAATAATTTATTATGTATAACATTGAATTTTTGTTTTAATATATCTTTTATATTATTTAGTAATAGTTTTTTTTTGTAGAAGTTTTGTTATAGATTTTTCTATTTTTTCATTAAAAATAAGATTCTATAAAAAATTTAATAACGAGAATGTCATTTTTAGTTGTTTTAAGACTTCATTTTTTCTGTTATCAAATTGAAAAATCTATTATGTATGAAATTTCATTTTCTTTGTTATCAAATTGAAAAATCTATTATGTATAAAATATTACTTTGTATTTAATAAAAAATTTATAATTATATTAAAAATTTTAATAGAGTCAGACCTGAAGAGTTAGACTTATATTTGAAAATTATTAATATTATCTGTTAAGTCAATTAATAAACGACAAAATTAATAAGATTATATGATTGGTACGACCCTTTTAGTATGTTCTCTGTCTTTTACACTTTTATATATACTTGTTATATTATAATAATAATAATAATGATAATAATAATAATAATAATAATAATAATGATGATGATACTTTTAGTGTTACATATTGGCATAGTTTTTATTAAATTATTTCATGTAACATTTAAGACAACAATTAAATGTTTTTAATATTAAAAAATATATACAAAATATTTAAATTACAAGGTTTATTGTTGACCACAACACAAATAAGATTAATTTTAGATGACAAACTTATATATCTGACATTATCTTTAATAGTTTAGGTATAAATTTTATTAATTATTATTAAATCTCTTTTCTAAATTTACCCAAACTCATTGCCTTTAATTTTTAATTTTCTTTTTCTTCTTATGTAATTTTTGTTGTTCTTTATCTATAATTTCTTATATATTTATTTGATGTTATTGTTGATTTTATTTTTAGTTATTATTTTAATATATAGTATTTTAAATAATCAACTAAGTAGATAAGTTTTAGTTATTGTGGATTCGGTTAAGTAAAGAGTTTCATGAATAAAATAGATGATCTATTTGGTATTCTTATTTGTGAGGAAAAAAGTTTAAGCCTTTTTACTATTATCTATCAATATTAGTTAGAATTTAGTAATTTATAATGAAACTCACAAAGTTTTAGATCTTTAATAATTTATAATTTATACTATAAATAAGTTAACAAAGCAAGGATATTATTATTTTTATATTTAATTTATAAATAAAAGTCAATAAATCATATGAGTCTCATATTTATATATGTTATTTTTCTATCATTAGATTTATAAAGTTAGTTATAAACAACATTCAAATTTATTCAATGTAAAGATGTAAGAAATTAATTTAAGATATGTACACAATTCTAACTTAAAGATACGAATTTATAAAATATTTCATAAATATGTTATTCGAAAATCACTATATACTCGCCATATGCATATGAAAAGAAAAACTTTTCTTATAAGAAAATTTATTTTATTTCAAAATAATACAAAAATAAAGCAAAATGTTATATTTTACTATGGTCACACATTCAAACGGTACAAAGTTGATATTTTCATATAAATTTTTTAATTTTCTTACAACCATAATTTTTAAATTAAATGTTATTACTAATTAATTATAATAATATAAATTATCATTTAATATATTTTAAAATATTTAATCACTTGAAGTGTTAATTTATTGATTTGCTACTTCAAAAGTATTAACAACTTGTAATTCTTATGTATTTTAAACTCTTCGTTCTTTTTGTTTTTTTCATAGATCTTTTTTTCAATCATTGTTTTTTCCTTTTTTTTTAGTAGATTTTTTTTTATTCACAATATTTGTGTCATATTTCTATATATTATACTATTTTAATATATTATTATTTTCTATTAATCATATTAAATTAGTATTAAACTAAATTTTTATTAAATAGGATACTAGTCCTAATAAAAACACATTTTCATCATTATTATCTAATTGTCATTGAGTTCTAAAGTTTATTTAATCTTTAAATCTTAATACAATTAAACTTCTAGAGTTAAACTTATATTTAAAAAATTATTAATATTTCTGTTTTTAATAAAATTAATTAATAAGTAACACAATTAATTAATTAATTAATCAATAAAATCATTTTATAAAATTTGTCTGATTTTTCTCTTCACATATTTATATATGTTATATGATATATGATATTATGATTATAGCTATATACCAAAAATAAAATTAATAATACAAAAATAATAACTAAAGGTGCAATGAGTAATATATATATATATATATAAAGTTGTAACTTATCTAATAAAATTAATATAATAAGGTTTGTGATTAATGTGTAAGTGGTAAAATTTAATTAATATGAATATCTGCTAAAAACATAAAACTAATATTTTTATCTATTAATAAACTGAAATTATTTAAAATAATAATATTAAATATTTTTATATTTACTTTTATCTCTCTAGACCCAAAGAGAGGTGGTTAAAAAAATTCAGCATAAAGAGTTTAACTTTAACTCCTGGAAGGATATATTCAGTAGGAGGTTAAAAATTGAGATGTTTATTTTGTTTTGCATGTTTTTTTGTTAAGAGTTATTTATTGAAAAGGTTAATAATTAATTTTCTTATAGTATATATTTCTTAACCTCTACTTCTTAAGTTTAATGGGGTTAATAAATTTCATGTTTTTTATTTTATTATTAATTAATTTGTATTTTTTATTTATATAAAATTATTTTATATTTTAATTTTCAGAAAGTATCTATATTAATTATATTTAACCATTAATGCATTAATGTTACTTCTTATTTATAGATGTTGTCTAAAAGAATTAACAATTGAATTGTGATTCTTGTAAATATTTCATATTAATTATTATTTTTATACTTTCTCTGTTACAAAAAGTTTTATAAAGAAGCACATAAGTTTTTTAATTAATCTCGTTATAATTTATTATTATTTCTCTAAAAACTATTGTTAATCTTTTCATAAAAGCTAAAATCTTAAAACGTAAAATATGAAAATTAATTATATATTATTAAATTTATTAAATATATTTGAATAATTACTTGTTGAACTAATATTAGAAGAAAAATTATAATTTGTAATAAATTAAAAATATATATCTTTTGAAAACGAAAAAGTAACTAACTAGTAACTTTGTTCTTTTAACTATTAAATGATCATATCAAACAAAATAAAATAAATACAATGTAACCTCTTAATTTTTAATTTTCTTTAACTCTCAACCATACTTAGAATGATAGTGTGGTATGAGTTAATTTAAAAATTTGGATTAAGGTTCCTTAAACTATCCGAATTGGAAAACCACTTAAAATGGATTGTTAAAATAATTAATTTAAAACTATTGCCTAAGATCAAATTATTAATTGGAGAAATTTTATGCCCTTAACACATATTTAATTATGATTAGAAAATTTAAAATTATTTATTTAATTTATTTGCTTGTAATATATCTTAAATTTTTATTACTTTTATGCCTAGAATTTTATAAACTTATAAAAAAGTTATCATTATCATATATTTTTGGTTCCAATAATTTAAAAAATCAATATTATAAAATTAAATGTTTAATAACAATCTTAATAATTGTTAATAAATATATCAATAATTGTTATTCCAAACTCTCCGATTAGGCTTAATTTCTTAGCAATTTTTAAATCCATTTAGATTAAATACTATTTATTCTTGAGGTTTGGTTTAATATATAACTTAATTCTTTTATTCTTTTTATTACATTAAAACTTCTTTTAATTTTAATAAAACTAATTACTAACCGTGTGAGTTTGATAAGTGCTAAAAGCACTTACTTTTGAGTCTTGTTTTATCTTGATTTCACCTTAAATTGATTTTAATTTATTTGTTAGAATTTATTTTCAGTTCTTTTTAGATATTTGGAAAGCTTGCATGACAAGAAGAAGTTTTGACATCAAAATACATGAAAATTAACTAAGGATCACTTGTTTATCAAGGAACAGAGAATCACACATGCACGATATGGGAAGAATTTGCCCATGTGGACTTCCTGTGTGAAGTGCAGAAATTGGCAGATTGAAGGAGTACACAACACGAGAAGCACATGCCCGTGTGAGATGCAAAGAATGGTAGATTGTCCAAGACACGACATGGGAAGAGGACATACCCTTGTGGCCTTTCCGTATGACTAGAGAGTTGTCTCAAGAGCGATTTTGAGCTAAGCATGCCACACGGCCGTATGGTGCCCCTGTGGATCATAAAAATATATTATTTAAAGGAACTTTTAGGGTTGTTTTAGGGGAGTTCTGTCATTTTACTCTTTTCTAGAGAGAGAAACACTTAGACACTTCTTTTTTCTTCCATTTTTAGGATTTTGATTGGTTATTTCTCAAGGAAAAATATCATTTCCTTCATTGCTTTCCAAGATTGAAAATTCAAGATTGAGGATTTTTATTTATACTCTTCTATGACTAATTTGAGATCTTCTTTCTCTAATTTTTATTTCTTTATTGTAATGCCTAGAAACTAATTTTCTTACTATTTAGATTTTGATGAATCCGAATTTATTTTTTATAGATTGGTTCAAAGTTAATGCAATTAATATTTTTCACGAGTTATTTTATTCATTTGATTGCTTAATTATATATTTCAATTGATAAGCCAACGTATTGATTGAGATTTATTTTCATAAATTGATTAAAGATAACTTTTTATGAATTGATCACATCTTAGGGATTGAGGATTGATTGAGATACAAGAGATAGATCTACAAGATCCTTTGATTCAATAGTTTTTTAACCTTAATGCATGATCTAAATGAGTGGATTTGAAAAGAGATTCATCTCCCTCCTCTTAGGAATTAGGGGTTTAATCACTTGAAAAAAGTTTGAACTTAATTTTATGGAATGCCAACTCAACTCTTGATTTGAATTAATTGTTGTTTGTTTCATGAAATACTTAACTTATTAGAGGGATTTATTAGCTAAATAGACTTTATCCTTGATAAGTTTACCAATTATTTTAAATCTTTATTTTTAAGATTGTATTATTTATAAATATTACTACTTTCAAACAACATTTTGATTGCTAAATATTAATATATGATTGAAGGTAGTATTCACAATCAGGTCTCTAATGGAACGATATTCTTATTCATCATTATATTACTTGATACAATCAGTGCACTTTGCCGTGTGCAGATAGCATGCATCAAGTTTTTAGCGCAGTTGTCGAGGAACTCTTTTCTATTATGATATTATTAATTTATTCAAAAGCTAGTGATTTGGAGTTTTTATTTTTTATTTGATTTATGTTTGTTGTGTTTGTGTTTTCTCTAGGCACCTGAATTTGTGTATGACCCGAGCTATTTCGACGAAACTATTTGCTCACGAACTAGAGTTGGAAAGAACTTTGAGGAAGCAGTAAATAGAAGAACGAGAACGAGCTTTAGCCAAAACGGTGGTGGAGTTAGAGAATCAGAATCAAGAAGGAGACCCAAACTAAGAATGAGAGCGGTTAAGAATGGCAACTCCACCTAGGGAGAGAACCATGCAAGAGTATGCACGTCCAACTCTTAATGGGGTCACATTGAGTATTGTGAGACTGAATGTTGCGGTAAAAAACTTCAAGGTCAAGCCCAACATTAGTGAGATGGTGTAAAACAATTGCATGTTTGATGGTTTCTCCAATGAGGATCCAAACATTCATTTGGATGCTTTTCTAGAGATTTGCAATACCTTCAAGATTAATGGGGTATCAGATGATGCTATTCAATTGAGGCTATTCCTATTTTTGTTAAGGGATAAGCCAAAGAAATGGTTAAAATCATTTCTAGCTGGAACATTTACGACCTGAAATCAGCTGGCTGAGAAATTCTTAGAAAGATACTTTCCACCTTCTAAGACGGCCAAGTTGAAGAATAACATAGCAGGTTTCTTCAACAAGAGAATGAGACTTTGTAAGATTATTGAGAACTTTTTAAGGATTTACTAAGGAGCTTTCCACACCATGGTTTACCTCTATGGCTGCAAATTCAAACTTTTTTACCGGACTGAGTTACGCAAGTAATAGTCTATCAATATTGCAGCTAGTGGATCATTGAATAATAAGATTCATGAGCAAGCTATGGATCTTATTAAGGATATGGTAGTCACAAACTATCAGTGGCAGAATTCAAGAGAGCAAGTTTGAGTCAAAGGGAGTGAAATCCATGCAGTAGATCCTATGGTAGCTGTAAATGCACAGTTAGAGGTCATAAGTAGGAAGATAGATGCTTTGACTATGTCTTCGTCTGGAAGACAAGCACAAGTTATGACTTATGATTGGTGTGGGGGTGGTCATCAAATTCAGGATTGCCAAATCGACAATACATTCGCTAACCTGAAGCAGGTTGATTATATAGAAAATGCTCATAGACAACAAAATAATCCCTACAGCAATACCTATAATATGGGATGGAGAAATCACCCGAATTTCTCTTGGGAGAATCAAAATCAGCAAAGACCTCCACCCCTAGGATTTCAATAGTAAAATCAGCAGTAGGCTCCTCCTAGAATGAGTAGTCTAGAGGAGATGATGAAGAAGTTTATCTTGGCATCCGAAACAAGATTTTAGATTACTGAGACTACTCTTAGAAACCAGCAAGCTTCGATTCAGACTTTGGAGAATCAAGTGAGCAGATCATAAAGCTTTTGAATGAAAGGCCTAAAAAAAAATTGCTGAGTAACACAGAAGCCAACCTTAAGCAGTAGCTTAAGGTTATTACATTGCAAAGTGGTAAAGAGATAAAAACTAAGCTAAATGAAGTAGATGAGAATTCTACTATGACTAATAAGGTTGATGATGAACAAAAGGGTGTACAGGCTGGAGTAGAGGATAAAGTAGAAGCAACACCAAAGCCTACCCCTTTTGTGAAGGAATATTAACCAAGAATACCCTTTTCATCCCATCTTCAGAAGGACAAATTGGATACCCAGTTTAGTAAGTTTTTTGAACTCTTCAAGCAGTTGCATATTAACATACCTTTTGTGAAAGCTCTATGGCAGATGCCCAAGTATGTTAAGTTCTTAAAGAAACGCCTCTCTAATAAGAGAAAGCTCGAGGAAGTATCAACGGTGGAACTGTCGAAAAAGAGCTCAGCGATCATTCAAAGGAGACTACCAAAGAATCTAAAAGACCCATAGAGTTTCATTATCCTTTGCTTTATTAGTAATTTAAATGTTGATCATGCACTTGCTAATTTGGGGGCTAGCATAAGTATTATGCCTTATAATTTATTCAAGAAACTAGGGCTGGGAGGACCTAATTAACATTCATGAGTATTCAACTGCTGATAAATCTGTTATATATCCTAGGAGTATCATTGAGGACTTGTTAGTAAAGGTTCAAGAGATTATTTTTTCCATGGATTTTATAGTTATGGATATGGATGGAACTATTGATGTTTCTCTTATTTGAGGAACACATTTTCCTGCTATAGCTAGGGCCATCATTGATGATGGTAAGCTTATTCTTAGGATAAGAAAAAAAATAAGTGACTTTTCAGATCCCTAACACTATGAAACATCTGCTTGTACTTGATGACATAGATGTTAGTAATGATAGAATTGAGCATGAGACTGTGAATTGTATTTCATTATTATTGCTAAAGATCCTTTGGAGTTATGTTTGGTACAGAAATAGGAAAAATATGAAATGCTAGGAGCTTTAGAACAGTTAGCCTACTTTAAGGCGGCAAGGCCAATGAGAAAGCAGTTATTCGAGTCTATTGAGATGCCGAAAGAGGAAAGGAAGAAGCCTTCCATTAAAGACCCTCCTTCTTTGGAACTCAAGCAGCTTCCAGAGCATTTGGAATATGCCTTCCTGATGGAAGGATCCAAGCTACCAGTAGTAGTCAGTTCTGCATTACTGGATGAATAAAAGGCTAAACTATTGAAAGTCTTGAGAAGGAGGTGGAAGGCAATAGCTTGGAAAATTACAGATATAAAGGGAATCAACTTTTCCTTTTTCACACATAAGATTCTTATGGAAGAGGAGTTTAAAACTGTGGTGGAACCTCAAAAGCGTCTCAATCCCAACATGAAAGTAGTAAAAAATGAGGTGATTAAGCTTTTTGATGCCAAGATTATCTATGTGACAGTCTGGCCTGGAGAAGCGGTCCGACGAGGACGGGAAGTGAATGTCGGGGCAAAGATAGGATGCCTGGACAAGGAGCGGCTTCTGGCAAGCTTCTAGGATGACAACACTCTAAGGAACGGGAATACATAAATGAATCGAATTGCACATCGAAATGGGGTGGGGAATGGTTGATAACATATATGTAAAAAGTTGTAACTAATCACATGAGGCGCCTTTTGGTTGTTTGGATATGGAGTTGTAAGAACACCAAAGTTAAACGTGCTTGGTTCAGAGAAATTTCAAGATAGGGGACCTCTTGAGAAGTTCTCGAACCCGCTAAAAGGATAAAATCGTGAGGCGAGTGGAGCCAAAGCGGACAATATCTCATGTGATTTGGTTCTGGGTCATTACAAAATGGTATCAGAGCAGGACCCTTCTAGTAGATGTGTGGTTCGAGGACTAACCAGGCGGAAGCTGGTGGGCATGTGACAGCCTGGCTTGGAGAAGCGGTCTGATAAGGGCGGGAAGTGAACGTCGGGGCAAAGATAAGATGCCTGGACAAGGAGCGGCTTCTGGTAAGCTTCTAGGATGGCAACACTCTAAGGTACGAGGTACATGAATGAATCGAATTGCACATCGAAATGGGGTGGGGAATGGTTAATAAGATATATGTAAAGAGTTAGAACTAATTACATGAGGCCCCTTTTGGTTGTTTGGTTATGGAGTTGTAGGAACTCCAAAGATTCCAAGATGGGGGACCTCCTAGGAAGTTCTTGAACAGTTCTTGGGTAAGCCTAGTATAAGTAGTACCAAAAAAGGGAGGCATGGCAATTGTGGTAAATGAAAATAATGAACTAATCCCAACAAAAACTGTAACAGGATGAAGAGTGTGCATCGACTATAGGAAGTTGAATGATGCCACGAGAAAATATTATTTTCCGTTACCATTTATTGATCAAATGCTAGAGATATTATCATGGCATAACTACTACTGTTTTCTAGATAATTCGTCGGGATATTTTTAGATTCCAATAGCCTTTGAGGACCAGGAAAAAACCATATTTGCATGCCCTACGAAATCTTTATGTATAAAAGAATATCATTTGAATTGTGTAATGCACCGGTCACATTTCAGAAGGTCACGATGACTATCTTTAATAACTTAGGTTGGGGATATTATAGAAGTTTTTATGGATGACTTTTCTGTCCATAAAAATTCATTTGAAAAATGTCTGGAACATTTGGAGAAAGTATCGATAATAAAATAAAATAATTTAAATTTATTTTATGCTAAAAATAAAATAAATTAACTTAAGCTAAAAATAAAATTTTAATTTCATTTAATAATAACATTAATTTTAAATGAGTTTATATTTAATAATGAATTTAAAAATTAAATTATAATTTTAAATATCTGATTTAATTGTTGGATTCAAAAGAATGAGAATAATAATTAATTTTATTAAAATTGAAAGAGTTTTAATGAAATAAAAGAAATATAAAGAATTCGCCGATCCCTTTTAATATTGGATTCTTAAAACTCAAACACCCCCGCTTATCTGACAACATATAGCTTTTTTATTAAAACTAAGCTTTCCTTTGTGTCTCCCTACAAACAAACACCCAAAGCTTTACTCAATTCTGTCACTCCTACCCTGTTTCTTTTATTTATAAGTCTCTGTTCAACCTAAAAGGAAAAAAGCCACCTCTCTGTTAGATATACATAACAACTTTTCTTTGAGTTTCTTTATTTCCATCTGCTTGGCTTTACTAGTGACAAAACACATGGCAAGGGAGTCGACGGAACCCGCCGCCGGTAAGGACTGTATGGAACTTCTGAAGACAATGGACCATGAAGATGTTTTGGAGGTTTTGTCGTCTGACGGGTTTTGCCAGCAGTGTCTGGGTCTTTTACGCTCCCGTATTCAAGATCTTGTCAATAGTAAGATACCCATTAATCCTTTTGTTTTTTTCTTTTTGAATCTTTTCTTTTCTTTTATTGTTCTTTTCAAGTGTTTTATGTAGGTTCATGTTTTCTTTCTTAATGAAAGTTGAGGTCTTTGTTGTTAGTTTTCTACAAGATTGGATATCAAGAAGCTGTTTTTATTTATATTTCAAGATTGGCCTTTTGAATTGTTGTAGAAATTGATAGCCTGATTATAATTTAGGTTCTGATGATAATGGAACTGTAAGAGTTTTAAGCCAAATTGTGAAGGGAATGTATTGTTTTAGATTATGCGAGTACAATTATTTAGAGCTTTATATTGGTTGCTTGTTTTTGCAAATATTATTTCAAATATCTAGGAATAGTTCAACAACAATATTGAATAAAAGCTTTTTACTTAAATATTCTCAATTATGATAGTTTTACCAAAACTCCTTTTGCTTCATCTTTTTGGTGTTTTCTAAGGAAATCTGGAATGCAATATACAAGTTACTTCGGCAACCTCTTTCTAAAGTTTCAAACTTTTCTTTCTCTACTTTTTTTTTCTTAATAAAATGTTGTTGATTAAATGTTTTAATGTTTGACTTACTAAGTTTAGGATCCTAGGCTGTTGTTTGAGCTATCTTCCCTTGATTTCTCTTTAAGTTGTTCATTTATTTCCTGATTAGTATTTTTTATCCTGAAAATGAAATTATTCATACTTAATGCTATTTTTCCCTTCATATTTTGCCCTTTTCACAGAGAAAGCTAGTAAAATGCCTTTGTCCAAGGGTGGCACCATAGCTTCGAAAGAGTTTCAGCTTGCAGATATGACAAACATCTCTTTATATAAAAATTATGCGGAATCTCTATCACCTGGGCAAGAGAGCCCTCTTTCAACCTCTAACTGAACGCCTGAATCTATTTACTCAGCAAGAAAGAACGGGCAGATGGCTAATTCTTCTCATGCATCAATAAACAGCCATCAAAATTCAACTGATCAATTGGGTGGTGGTTCTGATATATTGCTGAATGATGGACTTTCAGATGGGTCAGCTACAGTGGCCAATGGGCTAGCAGAGGAGCAAAAGGAGCAGATTAAATGTTCAAAAGTTGGCAGGAAGAAGGATTTTGTTTTCATTGAGAAGATAAATGGGAAAAGAACCAATATTCTTGAAGGGATTCAGCTTCATACTAAGGTTTTTAATATTGAAGAACAGAGAAAAATAGTCGAATGTGTATACAAGCTACAGCAAATGGGCAAGAAGGGCCAACTTAGAGGTATGTATAACATTATATTCTTTTATATTCCTCTTTTTCTCATGAAGTATTAGCTGGATGTTCACTATTTATTTATGTTATAGACTGCAGATTCATTGTTTTTACTTGCATATCCCATCATACAACATAAGCTCATTATTTTAGCTGGCTAACCTTTATGACAATGACTCGTGTCAAGATCAAATGGTTTGAATATTTGGCATGATATGAAAATTGTATTAAGGTTAGTTTTGGTTGAATATTGGACAGGCCTGCTTGGGCTACACTTGTTTACAGTTTACATGATAATAGTGGCTTTTTAGTTTGCTTGTAGAGCATAAGTCTTATGGGAGGTATACAATCTTTCAGATTGAGGACCAAAATCACTAAGGGTTACTATATAGTTTTACAAAGCAGTGATGGATGATATGCATAAATTTGCTTTTATTTCTGGATATTTAACCATTTGTTTGGACATACAAGGAATTTAAATGTTAACATTCTGATTGTAGCAGTAACTTTTAAAAGGTTGTTCTTCTTTTTTTTGGTTATTCACTCTAGAAGCTCTAATGTAACACGGGTTTTTAATTAGTGACCAAATTGTCCGTGGAAAGCATGTAGCTGTTATGTTGCAGAGTTGGTACTTGATATTTTACTAAGAAGCAGACATGTATGCATCGATATGACTCTCTCTAAAAATTTGGACACGATACAACAGGAAATGCTTATTAAAATATATATATTTAAATTATAAAGCCTATAATTATTCAAATTTAAACAATATAATGATAAAAAACCTATATGTTCATATTAATGAACTTAATTATTTTCAGTAATATCCTTTATATATATTTGAACATAAGTTTTTGTTTATATGTGTTATTTTTTTAATTTATCAAAAATTAATTCTTTATAAATATTATATGCTGATTAGATTAAAAAGAAATCAATTTTAGGGCTAATTGTGTTTATCTGTAAATTTAGGGGGTTAAATTGCTATTTAGTTGTATTTTTGAAATTTCAAAATTGCCTTGCCGTGTCTTAAAAGTGTCCGAACCATATCCTAAATGTCTTGGTGAAGTGTCGGTAAAAATAAAAATAATAAAATATTCTGACATGTATGGACACATCGGACACGTGTCAAGGCCTGTGTACATGTCGCATGAGTGTTTGACACGGACACTTACGGAAGTATCGGTGCTTCCTAGGTATTTTACAATCGGTCACAATTGAATGTTAGGGCATAAGTTGGGGCCGGAAAAGAATTTTCATGCATAACTATACTCTGATGAAATGTATTTATATTGCCCTCTTCATGGTTGGCAATCTCGCATTTAATGGCCATAACTTGGGCTTGATCAGATCTTTACATACATAAATATAATTATGATGCATTTATATTGCTCTCTCTTTGTTTTATGTTTGGGAATTTCCATGTTTAATGGGTAGATACATTATCTTACGTGATCAGTTTGGAAACAGATTCAAATATGAAATAAGAAAAAGAAGAAATTATTTTAGTTATGGATATGAACCTTGATCATTTAACTTGTCCTGTCTCTCTGCCTTCAGAAAATTATTAACATGCATATTTCATTCGTGAATGTAACAGTATTTTAGCTTTTTGTTTTATATATGAACATGGCATACTTTTTGTAGTTTCACGTAGTGCTGAGTAAAATTTAAAGGATATTGTCATGTTAATAAGCCCAAAAGGAATTAGTATTTTTGTATGCCCGTGTTTGCTAGACTTTGCCAAATTGTCTTCTTTTCTTCTACTTTTCAAGTTTGCTTAAATATATTTTTCATGCTCCTTTTTCCTTTTCTTATTGGTATTTGCAGAACGCACATATTCACAGCCTAAAAAATGGATGTGTGGCAAAGGATGTGTCACGCTGCAATTTTGATGTTGTTATGATTATGCAGTGGTAATTTACTGCACTTAAGTAGTTGACCCTAATCTTTTTAATTTCTGATGCCCTTATATGAATTTGTAATAAATATGTTAATTGGTTTAGGTTCTGTAACCTTGCAGGATAAAGATGGAAACCCTCCAGGTATAGATAGAGCTGAAGAAGTTGATCCTCTTCCTTCTATCTTCAAGCAAATGATCAAGAGAATGGTTAGATGGCATGTTCTGCCCCCAGCATGCATCCCTAACAGCTGCATTGTAAATATATATGATGAAGGGAATTGCATTCCTCCCCATATTGATCATCATGATTTTCTTTGACCCTTTTGCACTGTATCATTTTTGACCGAATGCAACATACTTTTCGGTTCAAATATGAAGATTGCAAGTCCAGGAGAGTTCTTAGGGCCTGTCTCCATACCTTTGCCTGTCGGGTATGATTTCTATGTCTTCCTGATTATTTATTGTTTAATTGTATTATATCTGTGCACATTTTTCCTCCGTTAAATGCTTGCTTTCTGCTTTAGCGATATCATTTCAGTATCATCTCAGGTCTTTTATTCCCTGAGGTTATGAAGTTTTGCCATACAATATCTTAAAGACTGTAGCAACACTTGAGTTGTTAATCTTGACCAATCAAGCAATAGTTCTTTGTAGTCATCAGCAGTTACCTCCAATAGATTTAAATTACAGGACACATGATATTTGAGAGATTGATCAGTAGATAACACTAGAAAACCGACATGATATTTCTCAACTAGCTCTACTGAGTTCTGTAGTAACTTGAGAACTTTGGGGCCACCCAGTGGCTAAAGTAAATAGTTTAATGGCATTTGAGTTATTGTCTTGTCAAAATCAGATGGGTTCATTTCACATGCCACATGAATTTTCAATAGAAAAAAGGTATTAATTATTATTTGTAATGGATAATATTTACTTTTCATCTATATTATGAATTTTTTTTGAAAAAAGTTTTTTATGATTTAGTTTGATTAGATGGTAAACTGGGGAGAGTAATTAGTGATTTTTGCTAATTTTATCATACACTTAAGAACGTCTCGAAATCTTACAGTTGCACATCCTTTGCAGATCGGTCCTCATTCTGAATGGTAATGGTGCTGATGTTGGTAAGCACTGTATTCCAGGAGTCCCAGCTAAAAGGTACAATGTCTTAAGCCACTTTGCAGCTTATCCAACATCTAAAGTTACAGTTTTTGTCTCTGAATCCTGATTGATGTTTTACATTTTTTGCTGCAGGATTGCTGTAACTTTCAGGAGAATGGATGATAGCAAACTACCTTACAAATTCTCACCTGAACCTGACTTGTTGGGAATTAAGCCTCTTATTATGTATTCTCCTTTGCCAAAGACACCACCATATCAACAAAGCCAGAATCAGAAGCCTCTTAGTTATCATTCCATTGCCAAGTCACCATTGTAGCAAAGCGTTTACCAGAACGGCAAACCTACAGCAAAGGAATCTGAAGGCGGTGACACTATCAACACCTCCTTTTCTATTGGCAATGAAGATTTTCCTCCACTTGGCAGCCCGAATTCTTCGAACCGACATAGGGGTAATAGAGTTTGATTGACTTTATAAAAAATATAGTTCTGTTAGGCGTTGATGCATTAGTAATTACCAAAACAATAACCCAGTACATATGATTTATTAGCAATTTATCAAACAATAATTTTGTCACCACCTACATATATATTTATATATAAATAGCTCATGCAAGTGTTTTAGGATGTTGTAATTTTGTGCAAAAACACTTAACAATGATACACAGTTTTGATGTTAATTACAATAGGCTAATTAAGCAAAGGTGTTATCAATTATTATCTTTCCTTGTAAATTGCCATCATATATTTGAAGTTGCAGTTTCTGGAAGAAAGAAAGAAAGAAAGAATGTCTTTCTCATCATATATTCTTTTCTTCAGATAGCTGTTCAGATGTGAGCCATGCATAAAAGAGAATGGAACTCCTTCATGGCAAAGCTAATAGAAACAAATTAATTAATTAATTAATGAATAAGCAACCAATCTGAGTTGTTTCTAGGAAAAGGACATCTTTCCCTGGATAAAGTGATGCTGATCATCACATGATTTCATCTATTTCTTTTTTTTTTTTTATATAAATATTTTTAATGTAGTTTGATTAGATTTGAATTCCAAGCTTACTTTTAAAATTTATTATTTCAAATCTCCAACTATGGTTAAGATAATTTAATGGCTCTATTAAATATGGCCTAAATATTTATAGATGAGTCGACTAAATTCATGTTTAGTCAAATTTTTTATTGAATTCATATATTTGATTTATCATTTCTATGGTTAGAATTGCATTATGCATAATAATAATAATAATAATAATAATAATAATAATAATATCACATCATATGTACATAATTATAAAATTAATTATTCTTAATAATATGAAATTATTAATTAATATAGATTATTTTCATTAAACATGTTTACTGATCATATATATATATATATATTTGCTTTATTATTTAGTCTAAGGAAACTTGGAATATGAGTCAGATTGGCCGGCCTTCACTGACTCTATCATGTGAACAATTAAGAATTATTCTTTTACCCAGAAACCAATCACTAAACTGCTATATAATAAGAAAAAGAATTCTTCAAAAAAGAAAAAAACAAACATTGATCACTAAACTTGGATTTCCCTTAGATATTTTCTCTTTTGTGGGTGTAAATGGAATAAATTATTTCACCATCTTTACAAACAAAAACCTCAGTGGAAATCTGCATCTATTCCCATATCAGCTTTTTTTTTTTAAAAATAAAATAAAATTCTTCCTCCATTTTAATGAGATAACTATGAATTTCCTCAAAAAGGTATTCTACTATAGACTTTGATTTTTTATTTTTCTTGTTTAGTAATTAGTTTATGATATTTTGTGTCCTAAAATAACTTATCTTTTTAGTAAAAATAATATTTTCGCTCTTTACGAATTTTATGTATTTATAAACTGGTCGATTGACAAAATGACTATTTTAATATATGAGATATACGATAAATAAAAGTAATCTTGTGAAAGTATATGTTTATATATTTTAATATTTCTAAATGAGCATAATTTCAGCCTTTTAGCTCTTTATTTGTAAAATAAATAAATAAATAAATAAGTTGAGCATTTCATGGGAAACAAAAGAAAATGGTCCCTGAACAAATCATGTGTTTATTACGTGAAAGGCCAAAGGAAGAATGAGATTCTAATTCCAAAGGTCGCCACTTGAATGCAAAGAACGCCATTTCTTCACATGAACAAAGAAAGCAAATACTATATATGTAAATAAAATATAGTGTTCTTTTCTAATGTCAAAAGAAATGTGAGTCCACAATTGATGCTAACTTTTATGATTCTGGCTTCAATTTATACGATTTAAATACCTTATATCAGCTTCAGTTTGTTCAAGCTTCTTAAAAAAGATTTCTTAATATTAATAAATTAAATTTAAATTTATTGATATTCGGTTTATTAGCTCACCAACTAATTTATTAATAGTGTCGTAAGCTAATTCGTTAATAGATTTATTATTACACTCGTAAAACATACAAAATATATCTTTTATTTATTTTACATGTATATTATTTTTATCAATTTGTGTAAAATAATATTTTATTTTTTTATTATACTTTATAATTAACTTGTATTAATCATTAAATTTCTAATATTAATTAATTCAAAAACTATAATAAATTATATTTAAATAAACTAAAAAATTTAAAAATTTATTTTAAATTTTAAAAAATTAAAAATAAGTTTTAACGAGTTAAATTTAAAATAAGTTCGAGTTTGACTCAACCTTGTTATTATTCACGTCAAACTCAATTTGAATTTGTATAAAATAGTCATATATATATATAATAAGCTTATATACACATCTAAATTCAGAGAATTTACCGAGTTTACAATAAAATATCAAAAAGTACCCAATAGTTTAGTATTGAATATTATTAGAAATTGAAAATTAATTATAATGCATACAAATACATTGTCAATCATCGGTGCCAGCTTGGGTCCAATACTAACTATGTCACTGTCATTTTTTTATTAATTATTATTATTTTATATAGCTTGCATAATCGAATAATTGAGTAATTTCTAAATTTATCTGTTTATATTGATTAATCAGTTAATAGTTAACTGGTTTTAATTTGACTTATTCCATATTTATTTTACTATTATTGCTGTTTTATATTAATTATATAGTATATTAAATACATTAACTATAAATTTATGGTAAATATAATTAGAAAATAAAAAGAATAAGCATTTCAATTATTTTTCATTCTGATTACTTATTGATTTTTTAAAATCTGGAACTTTAACTAAATTTGTAGATTTAGTTAACTATTTCTCAACTTTGTTTAATTCGACTGAATTATGCATATATATATATATTATATTATATTATATTTAACCTTATAAATTATTTTCCATTAATTTGGGAACTGTACCGACCAAAAACAGCCTAACATGATCCCAAATTATGCCAAATTTGAAACCAACATTGTAAGCAAAGAAGGCAACAACCACATAAAATACTAAAACAGAATCAATGTACAACAGTACAAGCAGCAGTTTTGAGCTGTAGGAAAGCAATATTTGTAGGCAGCCATGGCAGAACATGCCCACCAAATTGTGCTTCATTCATGTCTCCCCCTCTTCCCACCATCTTCACTCTCTAATGGCTTCTTTTACCTTGTAATTATTATTACTTTTTTATTTCATTTTTCACGAAGAATTCAAAATTTCTCATATATTCCTAAATAAATAAATATATTATGACTTTTTAAAAAATGTTTTATCCATTTTTAATATATATGTTAAAAAAGTTTATGTACTTTTGGTGCACCCTCTACCATCTATGCCTTTCTTTTCTTATTCAACACTATTTTTTGTTTTTGAAGCTTTTCCTACTATATTAGTCCCATTTCAGACACATCTTATATAAATTTAAAAAATAAAGATTATTGAAGAAAAAAAGATCAGATACAACTCAGGAACACGCTTTTCCCTGTCCTGTAACCAATCACCACACAGGTCATGTGGACCCATAAAATATTTGATCAAATCATTGAGTGAGACCCATGTGATTAATATGGGTTTTCTTTAATTGTTGTAATTATTATTACAATATTATCTTGCTTTTAAAATATTTTTTAATTTATTTTTATATAGTATTCGGTTGAAATTTAAAAAATTAATAAAAATTATTTGTGAATTTAAAATTTATATACTTTAAATAAAGTGAAAATTAATTTAGTATTATGCATAATTAAATTTGTGTGAAATTGGTTATAACTAAACTAAATTCTAACAAAATAAATAGAATTTTTAAATGAATTTCACATTAATAAGTCATAATATAAAAATATATCTTTTAATTTTATTATTTCTTTTATATCTTTTTATTCAAATGAATAAATTCTTTTATGGATTTTAACCAAATAAAATTTTATTTTTAATTTTATTTCATTTTATTAGCAGATTCTTTCTTATTTTACATATGATTTTTAAAAAATAAATTAGTATTATTTTGACTTTGACATGCAAACTTCCTATTAAATTTTCAAGAATCATAGGCGTACCTTTAAAAATAATTAAGTTGAGATCCTCCTATATGCTTTAGCCAAATATGAAATATTCTATATTCTCTCTATATATTATAATTATATATAAAATAAATATTCTTAAAATTGGTTAAAATTTAAAACGGAAGTAAGAAAGAAAAATTATACCTTTTTAAAGAAAATTCTTATCTATATTGGTGTATATATTGTAATAAATATGATAACAACATATGTTATGAGTATTTTATATTTTAATATTGGATGATTAATATATATTTTATTATTTAAAATTAATAAATATATATTAATTATCTTTCAGTTTAATGTATAGATGAGAACATATACCGGAGTTGGACAAAATCTTTTACATTTCTAATTAGCTTATTTTGTTGAATAAACAATTGAGAATGAAAATAGAATAAGTTTGTGTTTAATTATTTGTGACTATTTCTACACTTTTTAAATGTATATCTTTTTATTATTTATTTATAAATTGAAAATCTAAATAAATAAAATATATTAAAAATACTAGATAATTATCAATATCAATAGAAGATGATGAAAAGATTAAATGATTCTAATTCTTATAAATAAATAAATAAATTTAATTATTTAAATTATTTTTTGATTGATGAAGTTTTAGACTCTGTTATTTATGAACACACTATTACAAAAATAAAAATTTAATTAGAGAATTATCTTCTTTTTTATTTTCAGATATTACATATTTTATATCTATGAAGTATTTTAATAAAAAGATATTTAGTGAGTTGGTATATAATAATATAAAAGTTATATTAATTAAACTTATCATGTTTTTTTTTATGATTTCTCATGGTTTTCAAACCTTAAGATTTTTACTTTTAATATTTGATTACCATTGGTGTACATAGTTTAGCCCATGTGTCACATTGTTCATGCAATTAAAAAAGAATTTAAAAAAATTATATGATATATATATATATATCAAACACAAACCTACTTCTATATATATATATATATATATATATATAGTATAATAAAATAAGAAAATGAGATTCATATTTTTTTTTCCCAAATTTGACCTTTAAAAGTCAAAAAATAGAAGTGGAGGCTCCTAGTGGTAAGTAAAGAAAATATTAGATGAAATGAATACAAGTTGTCCCTCATTTTCAATTTTCATCTCCTTCCTTTCAAACCCTTTTCCTTTGCTTCCCCTAAATCCTAATTTTGTCCCTCCAACTTTGGAATGTGGCACCAGTACACGTGGCAAGATTCTTGAGAACCGGGTGATGCTCTCCTTTGTCTTTTTAGTTGTAGTTGAAAGTGAAAGGCAACTTCATGCATGGGCAACTAACACACACACACATACACACACCAAAAATAATAGAAAATAATGATAAAGAAAAACACTTCTTTCAGATTTTAATAAAAGAAAAACAATCCTTTTTTTCGTTTAAACTTTCTTTTTTTGGGAAAGAGAGGGAATTAGAAGTGTTTCCGTGTAGAAAGAAAAGAATAGGAAAGAGAGAGAGGTGAAGTGTCAATTCCCCCAGCAGAGGATCTGGAGGGAAAAGAGTTTCCAGAAGGAGACAAGATATAGACTTTTTTTTCTTTCTTTTCTGTGTTTTTTACTCTTTTTTAAGCCCCTTGTTCCTGGGTTCTCTTTCTTTTTGCTTAAATTTAATTTTCCTTGGGACTTCTGTTGTTCCATTGTATCTGGGATCATGAGCAATTTTAAGGGTTTATCTTCTTGTTTGAGGCTTTGAGCTCTCTTGTTGAAGGATGGATGGATTGATTGATTGATTTCTCTATTCTGCTTCAGGTGACTTCCTAATGTCTCAATTATTGATTTGTGTATCTCTTTAGAAATTAGTTCATTTGAAGCTCAAATTTTGTTCTTTTTGAATGTTTGAATTGATTTTGATGGTGGATTTTTTTTTCTTTTACATGGTTTCAGATAAGAACTGAATTGATAGTATCTGTCAGAGGGTCTTGGCATTTTTTATTTCAGTTGGTAGTTTCCATCAAAGGCTAGTCGATGGCAGAAATTTTTATGCCAATGCATGAAATTAGCCGTTGGAAGTGATAGGTAGAAAATTTTGTTTGCAATTACTTGGTACTTTATTTGTTTTTAATCGAAATGAATTCATACTTAATGCTCAATACACTAGTGCTGCAAGTTTATTACCTAAGGTAGGATCTGGTAAGCAGCTGTGATAGAATGAGGAATCAATTATAACTATTTGACATTATCAGAAAGATTCTACTTTTTGATAACTAGTGCTTGGCATAGTAATACTAGTAGAATTTGTTCGATATGGACTAAGAATTAACTCAAATTTTTTGTTACGAGATGTTAGCTAAAGTTAGAGGAACCATTTAAAAAATACTATTTATTGAATTTCACAATTTCTATTATAGTTTCAGAGTCAAACTGCAAATGGTGGTCTTACAACAGTTACTAAAGCTGGAAGATGCTGAAAGGTACTACTCTTGTTGATGATCTTTCTTCACTTTTCTACCCTTTCCTTATATACAAGAAATTTTGATGCGCTTAAATTCAAGTGTTGCTTTTATTTATTTATTTATATATCTTGCTAGGCCTGATACAAAGGTCCTATCAAATGGAGATATATATATTGGTGAGTTTAAGGGAGTACTTCCCCATGGCAAAGGAAAATATAAATGGACAGATGGAACAGTGTATGAGGGTGATTGGGATGAAGGTAAAATGACAGGAAAAGGACAGATAATTTGGTCATCAGGAGCAAAATATGAAGGTGATTTCTCTGGTGGTCACCTTCATGGGTTTGGCACCTTAATAGGACCTGATGGATCCAACTATAGAGGGGCCTGGAGGATGAATATACAGCATGGGCTTGGAAGGAAACAATATTCTAACTTAGATACATATGAAGGTTCTTGGAAGGAGGGAGTACATGAAGGTAGTGGTAGGTATTGTTGGAATAGTGGAAACACATTTATAGGGAACTGGAAAGGTGGAAAAGTGAGTGGAAGAGGGGTCATGAAATGGGCAAACGGTGATGTTTATGATGGCTATTGGTCAAATGGATTAAGAAATGGTTCTGGAGTTTATATGTTTGCAGATGGGGGATGTTACTTTGGGACCTGGAGTAGGGGTCTAAAGGATGGAAAAGGAACATTCTACCCTGCTGGAACTAAGCTTCCATCTTTAAGGAGGTGGGGTAGTTCTCTAGGTCATGATGAGAGTGGAAGAAGTTCGTTGTCTCATAGCTCGTCATTAAGTTCAGCGGAGGACAGGGCTTCAAGACCAAGTGTCATGCGCAGTCTTTCTGACAAAATGTCAATTGGTGGAATGTTGAGAAATTCAGGTCGGATATCACACAGAACCAACTCAGTAGATGAAAAATGGGGTCCTTGTGACTCTTCCAGGGAGTCAATATATGAAGAACCATCATGTGTGCTTTCCCAAGCCTCAAACAGTGCTCTAAGGGAAGGGCTGGCTAAAAGTACTATAATTTATGAAAGAGAATATATGCAAGGAGTTCTGGTCAAAGAGAGAATCAGAAGTAAAGAACCATCACACAAGAGTAAGCAGAAAAATAAATTTCATGTCAAAGAAGCAAAAAAGAAGTCATGCGTTGACATTTTTGAGGGCCATCAGAGCTATTATCTGATGCTTAATTTGCAACTTGGAATCAGGTAATGGTTAGAAATCCTCCTGATCTTGCAGCTTTTCTCCCCATTTCCTTTTACTTTTCTCTCTTGTCGTGTGATTATCTGGCGAATAGTATTTTCAAGGTAATCCCTCAATGAAGTTTTCTATTTTTATTCTTTCATTTTTTTAATATCCATACTGTAATTTTCTTAAGCCCATTGTTTTCCCTAATTTCACTAGAATTCAGTGCAATTAGACCAGGTAGTTAGAATATTATTTTCTGTGTGCACTGTGATGCTTATTGGATGCGTATCTTTCTCCTATATCTAACATCATCTCCTAAAATTTATTAAACATAATGAGTTGATGCAGACATGGACTATCTGATCATTTGATCCATAATTATCAGGCCATTCAAGTAAATTACTTAACTTTTTACTATTTAAAGTATATCATATTGCCTTCACTGTCTAATTATTTCAATTGATATCTTTTGACTCATAAAATAGAGCTAATTTAGTTAACATTGCATATGGGCTGTCTAGTTGGTTAACACAATAATTTCTAAAACAGGTCCCTCTTCTTAAGAAGTTTAGCAATATGTGAAGTTCATACTTTAGCATTCTTTCTTGTGAGATATAAGTTTAATAGTTAAAATGTGAGTTTGTATGTATACAATAACATTTATTTTTCCTGGTAAAAATCACACCAGATGATTAAGTTCATATTCGTGCTTCGTCTTTTTTAAATGGATAAATGTTCGACTATTTTTGGTTTTTGGCTCAGTTGATATCAGTTTCTAGTATGTGCTGCTTAACTTACTTCTTAAACTTCTTTACATTTTAAAATACTTCATTTGAAGTTCACAGATATACTGTTGGTAAGATCACACCAGTTCCTAGACGTGAAGTTCGTACCTCTGATTTTGGAGATCGGGCCAGAATAAGGATGTATTTTCCTAGAAAGGGTTCCCAGTTTACACCGCCACACTACTCTATTGATTTCTATTGGAAAGATTATTGCCCTATGGTCTTCAGGTACTTCTAATTTTTTCCCATAATTTGTTATGAAACATAAATACATTTAAAGGAGCCTGCATTAATCTTCTGGTGAACAGCTAGGTGAAGGTACTGATGTGTCTTTAATGTATGTTCCTTTTATTATAAGAAAGTTTCCAACAACCATCTTTAAGAGCATAGGCATTTGAATGTAGTGCTGAGCACTTTGGCCACCTTAGGAATGTGCCTAGAGCACTGATCAGATTTAAGAGAAGATTCCAGATAAGAAACAAAGGAACAATTGCCTCTATAACTGAAGACTTTAATTTTCTTTACCTTGTTGTGGCTGACCTCTGGATAAAATGATGTCCAGAGGCAAACCACCTAGTATTTTAAAGTAAAATGGTAAATTACTCCAGTGATCATGAGAAATAAATTAATTCCATTGTATTGTTCTGGGATGGGTTTGTATTGCATTGTCAAACAATATATGTTCTGCTAACACCTCTTGTTTTCTTCACCTCCTTGTTTTAGTGATTGGATTAGCAGGGATATGCCGATATAGCAATTTCTTTTTGTCAAACACTCGAACCTCTTTGATCCCTTGCCTAGGTCCAAAGACACAACTTTCTTGACCTAATTGTGACATACAAGCAAGCCTTTCCTGTGACTTCTCAAGGCCATTGATCATGCCAATTATATGAATGTTGAATTGTGAACAAGCATGCAAATTTGGAGAGATTGTTTAACTTTTATCTCTCTGTTATTTACCCTTGGGTGAGGGAATGTCCTTTTAAACTAGTGTAAAGCTTGAGTAGGTTCCAACTTAGTCGTGCCAAGATTTATTGGTTGATGATTTTAGTTTTTGAAATCAACTGTACAAGTATAACAGATATTGGATTTGTATAAACCGCCACGATATGTAATTACCTTTTCCAGTTTTAATAGTTAATTGCAGACTTGCAGCTATTGAGCTACATTGTTATGGTAACAGATGGGAACAATTACTTTCCTGTATCCTCTCAGAAGATTAGTTTCTTCTGACTATGTTTGTGTCTAGTATCAGCCTTTTGTGAAAATGAGTATTTTAAGGATATGGTTACATGGGACATATACTTGTTTGCACAATTCTTTCTTGTCTCCTTCCTGCCATTGCTTTCAACTGGTGCCATTAACTTTCATTCTTCTCTTAGTCCTCCATGTGCTTGCCTGATGATGCCAGATTCTAAATTGTGTTGAGTAATATTTTTTTTCATTGTTTTCATTTTCGTTTATCATTTATTGGCTGTCATAGCATCTAATCCTAATAGGACTTGGATGATTATATTCTTTAAATGTGCCATTAACATTCATTCTTCTCTTAGTTCTCCATGTGCTTGCTTGATGATGCCAGATTCTACATTTTGTGCTGAGTAGAACTGTATTCTTTTCATTGTTGTCATTTTCTTTTATCATTTATTGGCTGTCATAGCTTCTAATTCTAATAGAACTTGGATGAGTGTATTCTTTAAATGTGCTTTAAAGTTTCCATCAAAAGGTCACGTTTTTGTAACTTCATTTTTTATATGTGAGTTTACTTTTAATCCATACCCATTTAAAATCTATTGGTCGCATAAAGTTACAGACATTCATATATTAGTTCTTGAGGTTGCAGAAGTTTTGCATATGTGAATATTATTCTTGGATAACTATCTGAGTATCTATGGGATTGCAATTTCAGGAATCTAAGGGAGATGTTCAAGTTAGATGCTGCAGAGTACATGATGTCCATTTGTGGTGATGATGGTCTAAGGGAGCTTTCTTCTCCAGGAAAAAGTGGCAGTATTTTCTATCTTTCTCATGATGACAGATTTGTGATTAAAACCTTGAAGAAATCAGAACTCAAGGTTTGATCCCACACAAACCTTTATGCGATCCTTCCTAATAAGTTTAATTAAGCTCAAAGTTTTGATAATTATGTATTTGGATGACTTTATTGTGTGGAGACATGCCACTGCAGTATGCAACCTTTGAGCTATCCTATTTGGTTATTAGTTTAGTAATTAGTAGGATAAATTGTGTTTAGCTTGTGTTTCATTTTCTCAATTGTTGTCCCTCTAATAATCTTGTAGTAAAAATATGTACATGCTAATCCACGGAGACACCAAATAAATTCTGTTTGATTTTGCATAGACTTTCAAGCAAGATGGTAGCTCATCATTGTTACAGGTATTCCTCCTGATTTAATATTATACATCACAAATATGATTTCATGCAACTGAAAACTAGAAATAAAAAATGTTATTCAACTTGTGAATATGCAGTAAGGTCGTGCTGTAAAATTCCTTGTACAAATTTTCATTTTGATTTGATTTGTTACATAATAAACCTTCTTGTTGGGAAATGTTCAAAGGCTTACAGAAGCTAGCTTTTCTTAATAAAAATGCTTTTGGTACAGCACCTAAAAGCAAGGTGTAAGAAAATTAGTCATTATGTATGTGTTTCTATTTTTTTAATGTCTTACTTTGGTTAACATCAATATCCTTCAATCACAAGTAATATGGATAACCGATAAATATTTATTCCTTTCTTCTGTGCAGTTCTTTCTCAAGATGCTACCAAACTATTATGATCATGTAGGAAAGCATGAAAATACTCTAATAACAAAGTTCTTTGGGGTCCATCGGATAAAATTAAGAGGTGGAAGAAAGGTACTGCTGATGTTCTATTGCCTATGTTACTTTCTACTATGCATATTACTTATGATTAGTGGACTTTGGTGTTGTGTGTTTCTTTTTTTTTTTTTCTCTCCTTCTATATATAGGTACGCTTTGTGGTCATGGGAAATATGTTTTGCACAGAATTGAAAATTCATAGACGCTATGATCTGAAGGGGTCAACTCAAGGAAGATTTACAGATGCTGATAAGATTGAAGCAAACTCCACCTTAAAAGATCTTGATCTTAAATATGATTTTCAAATGGACAAAATGTTGCGGGATTCCCTCTTCAAGTGAGTCCTTTCTCTGGTCACTTGTTATATAGCCTTTTGCAATGTTACAACGGTATACTTGGATAGTTTTATGTGAGGACAAAATAATGAATAAATTTTAATGACAGAATATGAAGGATCAAGCTTGTGCTCTGTTGTTTAAGTAGAGTGATGCATCAATTTTTAAGATTGAGACGAATCCAGAACTTAACAGTTGCTTGATATGTCTTGGGTCATGAGTTTTTATTGAGTTATTCCCTCTAAATTCTGAAATTTTTGATTTGCGCTGAAAGTGATTATGGCAAGTTTACCATTTCTTTGCTTTTTAAATAGTACCGGAGGCAGAATTTAAATTATAGATTGAGATGGAACTGAAGGAAGCCAGCATGTTTATTATTTTGTCTATCTTCGTCCTGTTCTTTCTTTCTTCACCCCAGCAGCCCTCCCTAGCCTCTTCATGAAGGTTTTGACTAAGCAACTATAGCTCTCCAAATGAAATTAATTTGGGTTAAAGCTTAAATAGGGAGCCAAAAGGATATATTAAATAGCCCTTTCTTATCTGTTAGAGAATACCACATTGATAAAAATATTTAATGTCAACAGGGTTTGTAAGTGGTGAGAGCCAACTATTCAAATAACCAGGCATTTTGGTTATGGTTGGACCCATGCCCAATAAAGGCGAATTCTTATTTCTTATTAAAGGCCTCTATAATCTACCCATTTTATTAGTCACCTCCACCTTCTTTAAAAATTTATTACTCCTTGTAATTGACTTTTTTCAATTCTGTTATTTCTTCTGATTATCTGTGCAGACAACTTTCTGAAGACTGCTTGTTCCTTCAATCTCAACAAATAATTGATTATAGCCTTCTCTTGGGATTGCATTTTAGAGCGCCTGAGCAGTTGAAGGCAATATTAGAATCTGCTGGTACTATGCCCGATCATGAGAACTTACCTTCTGGCGATGGTAGGCAACAATACAAACAACTTTTTCTGAGTAAACCTATTGAAATATATCAATTGTTCTAAATTTTGATGTAGAGATTCTGTAGATACTCATTATGTTCAAAGGTTTGGTAGGAAATAAGTAGTTTCGGTTGCAAGTAATTATGTGAGAGATAAAAGGCACAAGTAAAGTCTGCTGGAAAAGTGAAAAGATGTTGCAGTCTGACGTTTTATATTTTGCTAGCAAATGAACATTGATGAAAATTGATGACCTCTCATGGGGGGAGAAGTGCCTTCTAACATATTGAGGCAACAGTTATCCTTTGATCTGGAGAAGTTTGTATGGGCAAGTTCAAAGAGTCCTAAGATTTACTTAAAATATGATTAAATGAAATAATTTGTCTAGATTATGAAGATAGGCTTTCTTGCGTCTTTGTATCCAACATTTGTATTTGCATCTACGAGTTAGCAAGAGAAGTTAAAATTATTGGGATTATGTTTGTGGTTCTTTGAGTTATACTTGGGAAAAGACAATGAGAATTCAGTGGTGTAGGAAATGTAGCATTTGTTAATAACAGATGATGCTAATCAATTGAGCAGAGTTGTCAGATTAGACTAACAAGTCTGAATGTTTTTTCAGAGAAAATTTTCTTTAATTAAGATTAGTGTGCGTAATTTGAATTTGATTCAATTCATTTGGCCATCATGCATAATGATAGGCACCTCTTTTCTTGCATGAGTTTAGAAGTGAATTGTGATGAGCTGTGGTTCAGCTTTTGGCCCTGGTCATCACATGGTCTGTCTATCTGCTTATAAATTATCCTTTTTGTAGCACAATTTCAGAGTACAGACTCATATGTAGGCTTCATGGAGGTGATTCTTACATGGTTGTGAAGGTCATATCTTAAAACCCAATTCCAAGCAGCTACTTCTGTCCATGCATTTCGAAAATCATGCTTTGCACAAGTTAGGTACGCTGGAGGGAAAGTTCCACTGGTTCTATTGGCCTTGCAACCGAGTCTTTGTAAAAGAACCTGAGCACTCGATCCTTTTCTGTCCATTCATGTGCAGCTACTAGGGCTGTTTTGTTTCGCCACTTGTGGAGTGTGACCCATAAGATGGTCGTTGTTTCATGGTCATGTAACAAATGTTACTTTTGTTCGACTCTATTTATGCAACTATTATTTAGGTTCTTTTTTTTACCTTCTAGATTGTTTAAGGGTTTTGTTTAGGAAGTTTCTATATTTGAAATTCTTTTTTTAGGGTTTTGTTAGAAAGTTTCTATATTTGAAATCCTCTGCAAATGAATGTGCTATTTCAACTTGGCTAAACAGAAATTTAGGGTTTCTATCAAGGCATACTTTGTATAGATTCTTTTTGCAAGATTTGACTTTATGTCCATGGGGGCGTCTTCATGTCCGCTAACCATTTTAGATAATATCGTATCTTTTGACCTTAATTTCCTGCTAAAGTTCATTAGTTTTGAATAGACTGCAGCTCATGTGTTGCTTTAATTAGGTATAACTTCACAAGGAGAGCCCCTGATTCCAACAGGCTTGCTCCTAGTCACCCATGAACCCAGCTCTGTCAACACAGCACCAGGTCCTCACATAAGGGGGAATACGTTGAGAGCATATTCTGTTGGTGCAAAGGAAGTTGATCTTTTACTACCTGGCACAGGAAGGTAAGCTTTTCAGTTGTATTCTCGATGCAATAGATTGGACAAACTCACTAATGATAGGGGTGGCTATTTTAAACTTGCATGCTAATCTCTGCAGAACTTGAGATGTTTTAGGTTGAGTTCTTATCCTGTTTGATTACTTGTAGCAGATATGGATACTTTTATCAATCTGATTATACACAAGTTGGATTGGGATTGACCTCCTGAACATAGTCTCTTAATGGCTTAGGCATTTAATCCATGCTTGCACTGGAAATATTTCCAGGTGTACCAAATAACCCCATCTGGTGGGCAGTTATTGGGCTCTCTTTTATAGATGAAATAGTAACAGCAAGAACAATAATTGTTGTGGTGCTGTTTGTTTTAATCTTATTGGGTCAATGATTATGATCCCATAGATTCTAAAATTTGTGGCAATTTGCAATTTATTCAATTCTTTTTATTTTTTCGATTTGTAACTTACTCCATAAATGAATTTCCTTATACAAGTGTAGCTTTGTAGGTTGAGCTCATATTCTGTGTTGTATTATATGCCTGATCAAAACGTAACTTTAGTTGATATGATCAATTACCACTTCTAAATTGATGAGGAACGGGGATCTTGATTTTTCTCTATATTATGACAACCATGATATTGTTATCTACCAAACCTACTTAATTGGGAGGCCTCGGAGATTATAATTCAACTAGAGTTTATTAGATTGAAAATCAAGTTGAACTTTGGAACCAGTCTGACCAGGAAAAATAAAAAGGGGGATCAAGAATTGGTTAGTAGTTCTTACATGGATGGGCTTAAGCATGAAGACATTTTGCAGTCTCTGTTTGTACAGATTGTTTAAATTTTATATGAGCAACTCATCTGTTTTTCTTTTTCTTATGAAATCGACTTTCTAAAGTATGTTATACTTAGATGCTCTTTCGGATTACTCTTGAGGGTCCAGGCCAGTGTCGGTATGCCTCTGAACACTGAAGACAATGTGAAACACACTAATCTTGTGGAGCAGCCAAACTGCTCACTTCTAAGCTAATTTTAGGGCCCTTTCGTGTACAATCTTTATGTTTAACTTCTTCAACACCCTTTTGGCTTCTCTACTCTGTTTCTGTGACAAATCATCACGTGCAACTTCTGTCCAAAGTGGCTGATTTGCAGTAAATTTCTTAATAGATGTCTTTAATTGTACATTGCAATCTAATGGCTCTCAAGTCTTAGCATATTGGTAATCTGAGCTGCACGGAGTCCTCAAGGTTCCGAATGTTGCGAGTTATTGATAATTAAGCTATATGATTTAGCAGAATACATTTGATTGCTGATAACTTGTGATGCTCAGGTTGCGGGTGCAGCTAGGAGTCAACATGCCAGCTCAAGCTAGTTGTAAACTGCGGCAGGAGGTTGATTCCATGGAGGTTGAACTTTTTGAGGTCTATGATGTCGTCCTCTACATGGGAATAATTGATATATTGCAGGAATACAATGTGAAAAAGAAAGTTGAGAATAAATGCAAGTCGATGAAATTTGACCCTGTATCTATTTCTGTCGTTGAACCCAAGTTGTATGCTGAACGTTTCCTCAAGTTCTTGCAGCAGAAAGTTTTCCCTGAGCAACCATGAAAAGGACAAAGCTTCACATCTTTTCATTGTTAATTAGGTAAGAGCTTTCCCCGGCTCTTTTTCTTCCTTTTTTCTTTTGCCACTTTGTTCCTTTTGGTCTTTAATTGAAAAATTTTAATGTACTCTTTTTAATGCTTATTTTGAAGACAAAATTCTTTGACAATCATTTGTTTGTAAAGTGGTATCATCACTTAATAAATGTAACTTATGCTCCCCTTTTGTATAGAAAATACCAAGCACATGGAATTTATGCAGATCAAGATAATGCCAATCTATTGAGATTATCTATCAGCTTTTTCTCTCTCTTTATATCTTGAGTTCTTCCAGTGAATCTAATCTCTGTCTTCTTGCAACACAGCTCACAAGTTCTTATTTTCCTGTTTATATCCAAAGAACTGGAAAAACTGCTTTGAGTTCTGGTTTCTTGCAGCTACGAGAGCTAATTGGGCTGTGTTTTGGAGATTGAAAAGTGCTTTTGGGACCCGAAAATAGCAACTTATGACATCTTGGTGAAAGCCTCATATAATTTTTTTCGTTTTATTTGCATACTTGGACACTTTAGATAATTTAATCATTTTAACATTTTAATTTTTTTTAGTCTAATAAATATTTAAATTTTTTTATTATTTTCTAAATATTTTTAATTTTTATTTTAATATGATAAATACTTAAACTTTATTAAATGAATGAAGTTATATATTAAAAAGTGTTTAAATATTATAAATAATATATTAAATGAAGCTATGTGTTAAAAAATATTTAAATATTATAAGTTGAGATGTCTATTAAATTAAATTAAAAGTTAACGTCATACAATTTCTGAGCACATGAAATCGAAACTTTGACTCTTTTAATGTAATTATAAACTCTACGTTATGATACTTTCTAGATGCCAAACATAGTTTATCTTTTGGAGTTGACATAAAAAATTATACGAGCCTCCTAACTGAGCCAATCAATTCACTTCCCCTTTTAAAAAATTAGGTGTAACAAATTACGCGAGCCTCCTAACTAAGCTAATCAATTTATCTCCCCTTTTAAAAAATTAGATGAAGGCTTAGGGGACCGAAAACTCTAATGGAAAATCTTTCATGCCACATGATTCTTTCGAATGACTATAATTCAAGTGTTTGAGTATGAAATTGGTTTTTCTTTCCCACAAGAAGCATTCTCTTTTTCTTTTGTGAGAGTATTTCTAAGAAATAATAACAATTAATTCTTTTCATTTCTTACAATTAGGAGATTTTTCTTGGAAACTTTTTAGAAAAATACTTTAAAATCAATAAAATAAATATCATTTTTACTGTGTAAATTCTTTAACATTTTTTTTTTCAAAAATTCAGTATATGACTGTTTTCCGTTGTTACCCAAAATAAAAACTAAACCGTATTTTTAGATATTTTTACACAGTAAAAAAAAAAACACCTATTTTTGATAAAAAAAATAAAAAATAGAGATATTTTTATTATTTTTCCATCTTTCTTTTCTGGTTTTCATGTAAGCTGTTGTATTTGGACTGAGCTCTATAAATAGTAAAGCCCTTTTAATATATATATAACTCCAAGGATTTGAACTTGTAATCTTTGACAGAAGAATGTTTCGGGAAGTAACACTACATTGGTTGGAGGAGATTCTCCTTTAGATGAAATTACAAAGGACCAATTTAAAGGTTGATTGCTTTTGAGACTGAAAAAGTGATTTTCTAATATCAATTTTTGAGTTTCGAAAATCATTTTTATAAAAGGATACTTCTCTAAGAACAAGTTTAAAAAAATAATTTATAAAAAATTAAGAAATATAATATTATATTTTAATATCCAAGAGTAATCTCGAACACGATACTAGACTTGCATTATTATTTGTCTTAATTTTTTTCACTACTATTTGTCTTAATTTGTTTTCACTTGATGTGGCATTGGCATATAATATTGTTATTAAATTATTCCTTAACTTCAAAATATCAAAAAACAGCTTAGTACAAATATTATCCTATGAGTCATCCATATTACTATGAGAAAATGCTTATTTTATGTAAACATTTTATTTCTTGACATCTAGTATTTTTTAAAAAATATTTTTTAATTTTAAAATATTAAGAGATAATTTTATAAAAGTATTATATTGGATGGATAAGAAATGAGACAAGAAAAGATGGACTATTTAAGTAAAACAGTGAGATTGTTTGTCTATAATTTTATTTTCTCTTAAAAAAAGATTAGATTGGTGAGGACCCTATCCATTAATTGACTACCTGATTGGAACTCACCCAGCTGAGCCGCTTGGCCATGTTTTCTTCTAATTCAAATTATGATTTAGATTATCAGCATAAATAAATATATTTTTGTTACAAAGAGAATATATAAATATTTTTTATAAAATGGAATTATTTTTCCTTTTTTTTTCTAAAAATATGGATTTCTTTTAATATTCACTAATCGTGTTAATACACTAATAACTGAAAGTTATAATAAATTAATTGTTGATATCTTTATACAAGCAAATTATCTGAATATCAAATTCAATTTCTCCATTATTCTTATAAAGAAAACAAACTAATTCTAGAAAAAGATCTCAAATCACCACCATAAAAGGAATAATCGCAATTTTCATTAAAAAAAATATACAATAAAAATAATACATAAATAAAATACAATAAAAATAATACATAAATGAAAATCAAAAGAATGCTAATAAAGATTATTTCAATAACAATGACAAACTAAGAAAAGGTTGTACTTAAAAGAATCACCCTTCAAAAAATAAAGGGTAGAGGATGAGTTTTCGACTGAAAGGTATTTTTTTTTTTATTCTTTTTTTACAGTGGTTGAGAGAAAAGGAAGAAGGCCAGGGTTAAAAGCAAAGTGAAGTAAGTCTCTCGTAATTTCTTCATCTTGCTCAAGGTATTGAATGCAAGAGATTAGGATATGTAAAATGATTTCGAGTCTGACTCGAATTTAATTCAATTTTTAATTCATTTAAAAAGCATAATGATTTAAATTTTTAAACTTATAAAACATATAAATTTAACTTGAAAAGATATATGCTCGACCGATATGTTGATAAGTTTTATCATAAATATTTTATATTACTTATAATAATAAGATAAGATATGTGTATTAGGAGAAAACTTATTTATTGTTAATTTGAATTTAATTTAAATTCAGCTTATCTTATAATTCGTTTGAACAATGTATAAATTTTTTTGACTTTAAACCGATTTTGATTATTAATATTATTTCACCAAGCCGAGTTTGAACAATGACGTATTCAGTTTGGCTCGGCTCATTTCACTCTTACAAGAAATTTTAAAAAGAATATATAAATTGGAACAAAATCATTTTCACTGAAAAACAAAATTTATATATAAATTTAGAAAAATCCATTTGATTGAGCAAAATAATCGGAGATTTTTATAAATGCTTTTAACATCCATGTTGCTTATGAGGTTGAAAACCGCTGAGCAAACCTGCGTCGAGATAACTCTGAAATCCCAAATGTGATAAGTTATAGTGTATAAATATTAAATATTACCATTATCATATCTAATTAAATTACTAATTAAAAAAATATAATTTTAGTTTAATAAATAAATATAATTAATATACACATCCACATGTATATTTTATATTATTTTCATACTGTGAAATAAAATATCTCAAATAAACCTAACAGTAACATTTTCTTTTTAGAAAAAGTTGTTTTAATCTCAAAAAAAGTTCTTATTCTAATAGAATTTTCTAATCCCAAAATCATATATGTATATATATATATAATATTTCATGGAAGAATGTTTGTGGTTACTCCGAATATATGGATTATATATGTTAGTAGATATATATATATATAACAGTTATAGAATTAAAAAATATATTTTTTTCTAAAATATTTAGAATACAATGGTTAAATGTATATATATTTATATATATTATAGAATATAAAATACAGATCACCCTTAAGCAGTCAAATTGAGTGCTAATTATTTTGGTATAACTCAAACCTATTTCATAACTTTTAGATAAGATAAAGATACATAAAATTTAAGTGAACAGACTAACAATTGTATTGAAAAGCTACATGAATGGATGCCCATAACAATGCACAAGTGACTATGGTTGACATCTCTTTCTCTTCTCATTTCTTATCTTCTTCAATTATTTTGGTGTTTTTAATTATTGTTTATATGTTGGGACCATGTGGTTGACATTTCAGTAGTAAAATAATAATGTTGGGAGTTTCAATCTTCCACATGTCTCATCAGCTTCAGTCCATTGAATGCACTCCCTTCCATGCCAATTTTTTTCTCTCAGAAACAAATACTAAATTTTACATTCATCAGTTACATTTCTCTATACCCTAAACCCACCAAACTCATTATCTCATTACAGGAGTTCCTGCAAGCAAAATACTGAGAACAAAAGGAAACAAACAAAAACTTATGTGGTTCGATTGATGTGTGTGTGTATATATATATATATATATATATATATCCAAGAACAACAAATAAAAAGAATAGAAAACCATTGTTGTACTTTGTGTTATATAGTGGGAAAGGGAATAATTAGGTAATAATTATTACTAATAAAGAAACAAACAGCCTAGAAAATGTATAGGTTTGTTGTTCACAGATTACAAAATTTTTCAAAAACTAGACTGATGTTTGCACAAAGTTTCATGCCCTTTTGTTTCTCCTTTTTGATTCCCAATCTTTTTTAATTAAAATCCATATTCAATTCAATACACCATCAATTAATAATATATAAACTCAATTCACCACATGAACTTTTAACTGTTCGTAATATTATATAATAAAATAATACTATACTAATATTTTATCAGAAAACAAGTAGTATTCTTTCCAAAAAGTAAACAAGTAGTATTATTAACCAATTATAAATAAAATTACTAATATAAATACAATACAACATTAATAATATGCCAAAATAGAGGATCTAGTGTTATTTCAAAAGAAAAATAGAGGGTCTAATGGTGATCTGAGTCATACATTTCTAGCAAGAAAGACCTTCCCAATTCTTTTAATCAATCAAAAAAATGAGAAAGAAAAAACCATGGTCAACCCAAAGGAGAAGTAAAGTTAGAAATTAGTCAGAGGCATCTTCTTTGGCCTTGTTTGTTAGCATTTTCGACAAGTGTTTTACAAAAATGACTCCATGCATAGCTAGTCCTAAATCCAGACAAAAAGAGACATAGAGAGAGAGAGAGAGAAATAAAAACCAAGGATTATATCTTACCATTTCATCATCTTCACCTCCTGTATCATCATCATCATCATCAAGATAATCGAGAAAGGGTTGGTTGACGGGAATGAAGCCTGGTCCGAGATCACATAGGGCTATATATCTTTGGAATTTTCTCTGTTTTCTTTTTTCCTTTTCTGGGTTTTGATTTTCTTGTTTCATTTCCAAAGATAAAGAAATCAAAAACCTAAATGACCTCGAGCCAAACAACATTCCCATCAACCTTAAACCTCTCAATATCCAATACACACTAACCCAAAAACAAGAACAAGAACAAGAACAAGAAAGTGATTAGATATTGAGGGGAATGAAGCCTGGTCCAAGGCACTCCACTTCATGTTTCTTTGTATGAAGAAATCTGCAAATTCCATAGCCTAGAGCCGGCCAACATTCCCTTCAACAACACCCATAAATTTCTTTTCCTTTTCAGGATCCTAGAAACCCTAATCCGTACAGGGAAGGAAGAAAGGAAGAGAAGAAAAAGAAAGACAGAAGAAAAGAAACGAAGAGAATGAAAGTAAGAGAGACAATAATGTTATTGTTTGAAGCTATATCGAAAACCCTAGCCCAATTTGTGTTTTATAAAGAGAAAAAGTCTACTAGCGCGTGAGTTCTACTCGATCCCCATTTAATAAAATTAATTAATTACAATATAAAGAATATGGTTAAAATCTGTTTTCTTTTCTTTTTTAACTTTTTTTTTACAGATTAGGTTAAGTTATAAAAATGATATTATTAAATGAGAATGAGTCATAGGATTCCTTCTAGTAAATTGGATCTACATATAAATTAGTTAAGACAAAACAAACCCAGATAAAAATGCTAAGCTTATCCTTTACTTTGTATTCATTTTCTTTTCCCTAATCTTTTTAGATGTACCCACTAAATATATTTCACTAGGGAAAATAATTATTGTTAGAATTTCAAATTTTTGGACGTAAACTATGTGTTATCTAAATTTATATAACAGTTCAAAAATATAATTAATAGTTAGAGTAATAACTAAGGTAGTAATAATAGCTATAGGTCTAACTATTAAGTTGTTAATAACTTAATGAGATTAAAGGAGGTTAAGCGTTCACTCCTTTAACCCTCAACCAAACATACCCTAAAGAGAGAAATTAAATATATAAATAAAAAAAACCAAATTTCATCAACCAATTTGATGCACTTACTATATTTATTTAGTTAATCTTCATGCTATTGGTAATTCTTTTATAGTATTCAAGCAGGGGATTTAACCAAAAATAAAAAGGAGGGGATTCATATCTAATAGGTTGGATTTACTCTTAAACAAGCTTTACTTTTAATGGTATAATAATAAAATAAGTTTTCAATAGAAAGAAATTTGTTCCAAATCAAGTCCTAATTAGGTCATTTTCAATTTAAAGATTGCTATTTGGTGTTAACTTTTGTTCATGAAAACTTGTTCTCCTAAAATTTAGTTTTATATATATATATTATATATATATATATATATATATTGGCTGAAAATATAAAAAAAGAAAAATATGTTTGTGGTTTGGGTAATTTTTTATTTTCAAATGTATGTTATTTTCTTAATAAATTAAGATATGATTTCCTCCATCAGCAAAAAAATGTAGTATATAACACCATTAGTTTACTAATATGGCGCTTAAAAGGTAGAAAAAGAAGTGTATCTCATAAATAAATAATGTTGTTTTTTAAAATCACATTTTAAAATATTAAGAGACTCTTTTGTAAAAATATTATATACCACATGTCGACAAGAGTTTAGTGGGTTGTGCATCAATTAAAATACTAATATTATATAAATATACTTAATTTATTAAAATAGTAAACCGCATATACTGATTTAAACCTATACAATAAGTTTTTTTTTTCTTTCACCTTTATTTTATGAAAATAAGTCCAACTTTTATTAATAAACTCTGTTGTGAGCCAGGTTACACATCATCTTTAAGAAGGTTAAAAGTTGGAAAAGCAAATAGTATTCACTTAGTTATAAATTCAAATTTCATCCTCCAAAGTACATAAAGGCATAACTAAAAGAGCTCAATTTAACACTCCATGAATAAAATCAAATACCAAACTATTATCAAAAAATGCAAAGAAAAAAAGAAAAGAATAATGAACAAATACATCATATTGGGGTGATTTACATTCTTGGATATTGAAGCTTTTATGTAAAACTAGTTCGGATACCCAGGCAATTAATATGCTATTTTATTTTAATTTTATTATTTATATTATAAAAATTAATTTATAATTTCATACTTATCTTCAAATTGTTTCATTGGGTTATAAATTTATTGAATTTAAATTTGATGACTTGACAAATTTAACTTTAAAATAGAAAACGAACCAATAAAGTTATTTTTTATAGAAAATAAAATTATTTATTAGACCATGCGTGGGTAATGATTAATAATAGACAATCATGCTTAAATGTGAAAATGATATAATGATATAAGGTGGTTGATTTCATACCACTTAATTATCGATCTCTTGATAGCCATAGTACTTAAATGAAGTGGCAAATTTAATGTGATAATAACAAAAACATAGTCCAAATAGGATAATTAGTTAAAAACAAAAAATGCCACTCCTCCTTAAAAAATATAACTTAATTAAATAATAATAATAATAATAGTAATAGTAATAATTTTTTATTTATAAAAGTCAATGAGTCGTGAACTATACAATATGAATAATTATTCTTTTTTACTTACCATTAAAGTAAAAAATCACATAATACAGAAGAGATGGCTTAAACCTAAAATCTCTCGCTCCAGAAAAATATAATCGACTATATAACCAAGATTACGAAATCTATTGTTATCATGTTAAGAAATCCTTAGCATTGCTCATGTATGATAACAAAGCAACTGCATAAGTTTTCTAATTTATAAAAGAAAAAACATAAAAATTGAAATAAAAAGACATTATGGTCCAACTTTTAGATTATCTTTCTAATTTTCATGGGAACTCATAAATTTAGAAACTAAAGAATATTATAAAAAGATAAAAAGAAATAAACCAATTACCTGAAAAATCAATTGAGAAAACAACCATAATTTAATGATTATAAAATGTAAAAAATAGAATAAAAAGAACATCAATTCAAAGAGAATAAAGAAACATATTGAAAAGAGAAGTACATGAAATTCATGAAGAAAAGAAAAGGACTACGGACAATACCATTGTTTTCAAAAGTTAAATAACTCAAATCCAAAACCCTCAATGTGTTTCACGTCAATGTAAGGAAACATATTATTTTTCTCCAAAATGGTGGTAATAATATATATATATATATAGGAGATGTAATTTGAGTAAAAAAAACTTATGTTGCTTTTTTTTTTAACGTTATTTTTGTTATATTTTGTATTATTTTTATTATCATTTGTTGCATCTTGTTGTTTATTAAAATAATGATGAGATAAATATTATTTCAATTTATGTAAAAGATTAAATTTACTTATTTTCGTATTTATTAATTAATTTATTTGTCTATATGCTAATACACTAATATAATGATTTTGCCTATGTGGTTTCTGTATTGCTTTCTTTCTGATTTTACATTAGTGTATATATAAAGATTTCATCCGGTTTGGATTACGATCACCGATCTCTCTAAATCTTTTTTTTTTATTATTATTTTAATTATTTATTTTACCTATATACTGAGTTGATAAATAAATTATATATATTTAAAATTTTAAACTATCAAATATGTATCAATTATTATTATTAAAATATAAAAGACTAATATATATATATATTATTTATTTATTCTTTTATGACGTGTACACCTATATTGATAAAAATATCTGAAATTTCCTTTTTATTTATCGTGTGGAAAGGATATGTGATGGGATTTAAGTATAGTAGTAAGAGTTCCAGAATGAGAATTTATATCTTTTAACCATTGTAAAAGAAGAGAATTAGAACATATATATATATATATATATATATATATATATGTTCTTGCGTTCTGACTATTCTATCTGCTTGTCAACCAACACAATCATCTTCTTGGGTTCTGACTATTCTATCTGCTTGTCCTTTTAGTTAAAAAATCTACCAACACATTTCTATCTTTTTCGCGAGTGAATTATTGTACCTGTACCCATTAGATTTTACAAACTGCATTATTAGTCCCTGCTGTTATAAGTTTTGAGTTAGATCATCAACTGGTCCTAAAATATATGTTGGCATTTTTAAGAATTTCTTTCATTTAAAATTTAATTTATGCTCCTCAATTAGATAATCCGACAATTTTATTGGTCTAAGAACGGTGGTAAATTATCAACAATCAATCGTTAGCGGTCAAGAATCAAGTGTCATTGCAAAATCGACCAATAATCTAATAAATCGACTTTTTGAAAATAATACAATTTTAAAAAATGGAGCCCACAAAGAAAAAAAAGAAAACTCAAGGTTTATCGAAAGTTTAGAGATCCACAGACTATATAACAAAATTATTTTTTTCTTTTATATATCGTTGTCGATGAAGGTAGTATTTATAAATAATATGAAAAATATGTCGAGATGGAAATTTTTCGGCCTAATTCTGATGGGTAATTATCCAATCAAGTCGGATAGAATCAAGAATGAAAATTTAAAAGTGGATGATGAAACTTAGAAACCCTAGTTTTTTCTATAAAAGAAAAAAAAAAAAAAAAAAAAAAAGAAGAGAAGAAGAATTTGAAGAAACCCTAGCTAGGTCGTGTGGGTGCACAATAATAGAGAAAAGAAAAAATAAATGAAGAAAGTGGGTGCACTTAGATCAATGTGTATTTAATAGTTGACAGCCCCCACTCAACCCTCAATTTCAGACACAACCAAATCTTATAAACGAAAATCAAAATTGCATCGGAAGTGGCGCGCCCTAATCCGACGGTGGAGATCCGCCCATATGGTACGCCGTGTGAGGGGGGGAAAAGGAACACCACGTGGTTCAATTTAATGCAGAGGTACGTGCTGTCATTGTTTATGTATCAGTGTTAATGTGGATTCTTTCTTTCCGCGATTTCAAAACTTTTAAATCTTATATATTTAAATTGTTAATTTTAATATTTATTTTAATTATTATTATCAATTAATTTATTAATATGATATAAATTATAGCGATAGCAAAAAAAATAAATATTAGCACTCTAATTTTAAAATATTGTTTTTAAATATATAAAATTAATCGATATATATTTTAATAATAATATTTTAGCAGTGGAATGGACCAATAACTTTAATATTAACTAAATTTTTTTATTTTCATCAGAGTTCATACTAGATTATTAAATTTGGCAAATAACTTCAATAAATATTAAAATTAGAAATAATATTAAAATATGATGCTGAAATTAAAAATTTATAAATTGCATGCTATACTTAATAATAAGATTAAGTATATTTTATTGTTGGCTGAAAGCACCAATAAACTCTTCAATTATCTTTATCAAAGTCTAATTAAATTTTTAAATTTTAAAAAATAAAATAATAAAATGTTTATTGATTTTTTTACTAGAATAAAAAAAATTACCATCTTATAGACTTTATTTATAAAAATAGATAAAATTAGCTTCTAAAATATAACTATAAAATCTTTAAATTTTAGGACATATAATTGAAATATTTTAAAGTTGAGAAATTTAAGGTGGAAAGTAGAAAAGGGGGGGTTTTCCCTTAAAAAAGAAAAAGAGAAAATTCTGAAGTAGAGGGGTAATCATGGGTTAATGATGAAAGGAGAAAGGTCGGAGAGGAGAGAGAAATAAATATATAATACAAGTGTCAGTGAGATAGAGAGAGAGAGAGAGAGAGTCATCAGTATTACTGCTGCTGCTACTTTGCCCTTTTACGGCTTTTATTACCCATGACGACTTTCTTCTTCTGTTTTTGGAGTTCAGTTGACCTGACCACTCACTTTCTTCCTCATTCATTTTACCCTTTCTATTGCCTGCAATCCTTTCCATCACTTCCCCTCTGAAAAATAATATTTTTATTAGTTATTCCTTTTATAATTAAATTTATTATATATTTTTATTTAGTTTTAGAAAAATATTAAAAATAATAGTTGCTATGAAATTAAAAAATATATGCCAGATTAAATAGATAAATATTAAAATAAATAAAGATATATATCGTGTGACATTACCTTATTTTATTCATTTAGCTCAAACATATACTAATGTATTAGGATTAATCTGAAAAACAAATATTTATTAGCATTTAGTGTATATAATTAATTATAGCCGCTGATGTAAAAAAAATAATTTTATTAATTTTAAATAATTAAACACGCATTAATTATTTAATATTATTTTAAATTTATAATATTTGAAACACTGTGTTGCTTTTTATTTCTAAAATATCTATGTTTGTAGTATGTAACTATTTCATCTAATAAATATATAAATATTTCTATTTTAGAATAAGTATCGGTTATAGTAATTACATATCAATTAATAAATTTATTAAATACTTTTAATTATAATAAATAATCTAACCATAGTAAAATACCACTCTTATAAAAAATTTAAAGTTTATATAAATTTTATTATTATTTTTCTCACTCCATTAATATTTTTCTCATGATGAATAAAAGAATAATTAGAAATGAGGTATTTAATGCTTCATTAGTTTTTTTTTTTTTTCTTAAAAGGATCTTAATTTCAGACAAAGTCTTTTATATGACATTATTTTAAAATTAAGGGAAATATTAAATTGAAAAAAAGGTGACATGTTTCAGGTGTTAGATTGGATTATGTCCCATGATTTTATGATATTGTATCAAAGGTTGAATCTGTCTATTATTATTTTTTCCATTTCAAAATTCTACTTTTTTTTCTTTTTTATCTGTCTTAAATTATAGTCTATTTTTTATTTAAAAACGCGTAAGTTTGAATTAAATAATAATATATTTAAAATATAAAATAAATAAATAAAATAAAAAAGTAAGACAATAAATTTTAGTTCTAAAACAAAACAGATCATTTTTTTTTGTATTTGTTAAATATTTCATTGTTATGGTTATTGGTGTGATCATAACTTGTGAGAATAAAAAGAAAAAATTTGACGATAAAAAAGTTGAAGGATTAAAACAATTTATTTTACTCATTTGGAAAATATATTCTTTATTTTATTTAATAAATTAATAAAATAATTTTAATATAAATAATAAACAATAGATTAAAATTAACGAAATATACTTTTCAGAAGAGGTTAATCCAAAGCGCTTAATTTTCACCTGTGAAGATTTTAAATATAACAACTCGTAAAGTTCATATGCGCAATTGAATCCAAGTAGAGTTTAGGGGCCAATTACGAAAATAAGACAAGTTCAATAATTTAATTATGTATTTTGTCTATTATAAGTAATGTTGTTAGTGAAAATATTAATTTTTTATTACTACTGTTACTGAAGTGGTAAAAATAACAACTCGTAAAGTTAAAAAGTCCAATTAAATCAAAATTGAGTTAGGAGAGCCAAATACAAAATGAAACAAGTTCAAGAATCTATTTATACTTTTTGCCATAAAATATTTATACAAATTAGAAATTAATATGGATATAGTAATTTATTAATCATAAGTTATTTGGATACATATATAAATCTTTACATTAAAATATAAAATTAAAATTCTTTTATGAAATTAGATAAAAAAAATATAAAAATTAAATTAAAAAATATATTAAAAATATTAGTATAAACCTTATAAAAAGAGTAAGGAAAAAATTTGAAGTAATTAAATAATTGAGAAAAAAATTATAGAAATTTTTTACAAAGATTAGATTAAATTTATAATTTTAAGAAGTGAAATAAAAATTGTAGAATAGTTTCTATAATGATAGGGTGAGAAAGTAATTTAAAATAACTAAATGGTTAAGTATAAAATTATAACATTTTTAATACTAATTAATATATATCTTTTTAGAACAATTATTATTTTTAATAGTTTTTTCTTATATAAATTTTTAAATTTATCATAAATTAAATAAATAATTTAAAAATAAAAAAAAAAATTCTTGTGAAGAACGAGAAACTATGTTACAATCTTAGTTTCATGTATATAGTAAAACTAATGAAAAATGAAAACTAACAGAACAAAAGTTGATATCAGGGGCTAATGGCAATTACCCCAAATTTTCACTGATGCAGTTTTAGAAACACGTGAGCGACCAGTCAATGCCAATCAGTTTATCAAGAGGTACCCTTTTCCCAATAACGTAGGATGAGCTACACAACATATATATATATATATATATATATATATATATATATATATATAATATGAAAATTTCCAAAAAAAGGCCAATGATTCATAAAGAGAGTCCAAAATAAACAATTTTAAATTGAGGGTTTGATTTTTTTTTTTTTTTAGAAGAATAAAAATAAACTTAGACAAAAGTCACAAGCTCATTAGACACTCTTCTTCAAGGTTGGAAAAAACAAAAAAGAAAAACAAAATTATTCTATTTTGAAATAAAATGAGAAATTAATCTTATTCAACATAAATGAAAGTTAAACATATTTACAGAGAAGATGTTTATTAAAGCATCATTATAAGTGATAGACTTTCACCCAGATAGAACCTCTTTAATTTTCACATATGAAAATACCAACCAAAATCTGAATAAAAACAATAAGTTGATACATTGAGAAAACAAATGGATGGTCAAAAAAACTCAAATTATAGAGTAGTATTTCTCATTATGTAAATGTAAATAAAAGATCATTGGTTACATCAGCAATTGAAGTATTTCATGCAAACAAAGAAGAAACAATTGGAATTGCAAAATTTGTACTATTTTTAGTGTGTGTGATGTTAACCATTCATAAATTTCGTGCTTGTGAAAAACACAAAGAAACAACTGAATCTGAAATAACACATGGAGTAGTCGTCCATTTCCTTAAATGATAGCATAGAAGAAAGAGAGAGAAACTGATCAGAAATAGACACAACCTTATAAATGACTAAGGTAAATTAAAGCCAGCAGTTAATGTGTAGGGTGGTTTTCTCTTCACAATAATCCAGGAAGGGCTCCAAAATTAAGTAACATTCACATGGCTGCTGCTTTTTATCAAGATAAACAATTGCTGTCATGAGAAACACATAACCCTTTACCAGGCGGACTGGGGCTGGAGTTATGGAGGGTCTAAAAATCAAAGCCCCAGCTGAACTCAACCCAATTCACTAGATGACCAGATTTATACAGCAGCTATCAATTTCCCAAATGATTTCCTTCCGACACCAATCATCCGGCCAAACAATGCATATATTCAACTTTCAGAACACAACAGACCACATCATTATTAGAAAGTACCTGCTTAGCCTGAGAAGGATCAATAACCTTCATCTGTCCAGGTCAAATTTAACATTTCAGTTGACATATCTCACACGAACACAAACTAACTGCATTGATCATTGTAACATCCTTAAATTACAAATGAGAAAATGTAGTTTAAGTACAACACATACATTTAATAAAAAATAAATTTAGATAATACAAAGTATTCATTTTGAGCCAATTGCAAATGACAACTTTGGCCGAGACTTGTTCTTCCCCAATAATTTTATCTGCTTTGACCGTTCTTCCTCCTCTTGCTGCTTCTTCCTTCTCAATGCTTCTTCTTTCTGTCTTTGGAGCTCTTCTAGCTCCCTATATCTTTCCTCCTCTCTCTGTTGCTGCTCCAAAGCTTCCTTTCTCTGAGCTTCTTCCACCTTCCTCCTGTTCTCTTCAAGCATCTTTTCCAGCTCCTCTTTTTCCTTCCGAGCTCGTTCCTGTATGTAACAATAATTAGACTGATCCCCAAATTAAACGCGAAAGAATAAAACTATGCCCTACTGTTACACAAAAGAGTAAAACTATGCCCTACTGCAATTAACAGCTTCTCACCCACAGCAACATTCATGGGGGCAGAGAGTTGATAGCTCATACACATACTTATTTGGTGAACACTATTAAAAGATTTTGTTTCTAAAAGGTTTTATATCTGTGGAACTGGAAGCTAAGGGAGTCTGCCGGAATGTAAGGGTGTAAATGAGCCGAGCCAACTCATGAACTACTTGAGATTAACTCGGTTTTAGTTGAGCTCAAGATCAATCTACGCAAGTATATTTATTCAAGTTTGAGATACTTAATACTAGGCTTGAGAAACTCATGAACCTAATCAAGTTTTTACCATTTTACTTATATATTAAATATATTTACAATTTGAGCCTTCATTCCAGCATATTCAAACTCAGTTTTAAGATCATAAAATATATTTCTTTAAGTTGTTGAGTCGAGTCAAGCCAAGATGAGCTCAAGCTTTTCGACTACTTCTCCAAGCCAAACTCAAGCTCCAAAATAAAACTCGATTGAGCTTAAGTCGAGTTTCGAGCTTCAAAATCTGTAATTGAGTCAAACTCGAGCTTGACACTGTTTTGACTCAATTTCGTTACAACCCTATAAGATAAGTTTCAAACAATAAACCTTCAGTAGTGAATAGCAGAGAATATGCAGAAAAGGCCATTTCAGCCAAACAAGTTTCCTTCTTACAGAAATTAGGTATAAACCATAGTTATTGAAGGCACAAGATGCATCAAGGGGTTTTAGATCCTAGGCACATGCTTGATAGAAATGGAAAAAAAAAAAGGACATAAGTTTCAAACAATAAACCTTCAGTAGTGAATAGCAGAGAATATGCAGAAAAGGCCATTTCAGCCAAACAAGTTTCCTTCTTACAGAAATTAGGTATAAACCATAGTTATTGAAGGCACAAGATGCATCAAGGGGTTTTAGATCCTAGGCACATGCTTGATAGAAATGGAAAAAATAAAAGGACAACTAAGAGATTTGAAAATTCAGAAGGAAATAAAATTTGTAAAACACACACATATATAACCCACAATTCCTTATTAATTAGAATTTTTTTGACAAAACCAATCTTAAAATACATGCCATATTTAACAAATAATAACTACGCACTAAGATCAAAGATACAATAATAATTTGATATGGGCTAGCATACTGACATGGCAAGATAAAAATTTTGCATGCTGTCATTGTAAGGTGTGAGGCATCTTGAAAAGGAAGAAAATAAGGAATTAAGAGAATCCGAGAAGAGCCAAAGAGGAATGGAGGAACGACAGGTAGCAGAGGTAGATGAAGAAAGGAAAGATAAGAGAGAAAGAGAAAAGAAACTTAGTTGTCTGACATAGAACACCTTTCGCAACAATGTTTTCTTCTCTTGTGACTGTTTGTGTCTGATCTGAAGCGACATGGGAACCTTAGTTTCTTATAGTTGTTCTAATTTGATTTGAGATGCATGACATCATGGTAACATCACGTACATAATGGGTTCAATCTTGGTGACTAACAGATGAAGAACAATTAAAGAAAAGAGAAAAAGGAAAGTCAAAGGTTTAGAGTATTAAAGAGATGAGGCATGCACCTTGACAATATGGTGCATGTCTCATCAAGTCACCCGTGTTTTAGCGTCTAAGGTGCTAAGGCTTGTGCATCATGTGCCTAGTGCCTCAGGCAAGCCTACGAATGGTATAAACCTTGACAGTCTTTGCTTCTATCATAAACTTCTCCTTCACATTAACTTTGAAGCGATCCTTCTAGATACAATGGTTAGAGAGTTTTTCCAAGATCCAATGGGTAATAGTAAGCGGAAGGAGACCCCAGAAAATGGGGGAGATAACAGAATATGAAGAAAAAAGAGTCTATGGCGTGGTATCAGCAATTAATGATCTAGATCAGTTTGTCAGAAGATTATTACCTCTTTTTCTCTTGCCTCAATAAGAGCAGCTTGTTTTTCTTTCTCAAGTTGAATGGCAACTTCATCAATAAGCCTTTTCCTTCCCTCCTCCAGACGTCTCTGTATCTCCAGCTTGATCTCCTCAGTATTTAAGCTCTCCTCAACTTTCCTCTGAATAGCTTCTTCAACTCGTTTTGCTGTCTCTTCTTCAATTAGTTTTAATTCTGCTTCCTGCTGACGCCTGAGAATAAATAAATAAAGTTAATCCAGAAAATGGTCACTCATCGAGGTGTCAAAATTGCTGTCCTTCAAACGTCTCCAGATCCACATAAAAGTAAAACTAAAACAACAAATAACAATTCGTCCTTTTTCTTTCTTTTTTTTCTTTCTTTTAAGAACTGTCTCTCAACTTACTGTTAATCATATCAAATTGCAAACTAACCTTCAAATTGACAAAGGTACTATATTAATGCTTATGCATCATGATGAACTACAGCATACCTCTAACCGAATCCTGATCCAAACAAATGAGTATCAAAACTGGTGAACAGTAGATAAACGAAGCACCCAATTTCATCATCAAATATAACAAGTTGAACTATAGCAGTATCTTCCTTCAAAAAAGCCTGTAGAGAAGAATGTCAAGTAACCTGCTGCAACTTTAAAACTAATACCGAAATAGTTTAATCCTTGCACCATATTACAATTTTAACAGGAATATTCTAAATGATATTCTTTTGTTCTTCTGGTGGCACGTTAGCAGTCAATGGTACCAAAGCCATGATAAAAGCCAGTAAATCCATTTTCCAGAAAACTTTCAAGAGATTGTCAAAAAATTTTCAGAGGATAATACACAACACTAGTAGTGAGTAGTAATGCAACTAGGCAAGTGTTGTTTGACATCAAGAAAGCCCTGTACAGAAGAATTTTCAGTCTGCTACAAGGCACACAGTCCACTCGACTCAACATTTCATTATATTCAGCAATGCTAATATAATTTGATCCAGTTCATCAACCGTACAATATCAAAAGGCAATTAATTTACCAAATAAGCTCCAAGTATGCTTCTGGTTACCAAAATATATTCTTTTCTATTTTTGCAGTGATCATTGCAAGTTTGGTATTCTAGACGAAATAAGTTGAACTAAGGAAGTTTCGGCCAACAAGGGGAGGAAAATGTTAAAACAATGGTTCCCAGGAAATACTGGTCATGTATCACAATTCACAAGACAAACTTGTTTAAGGTAGATGTATAAAAGTTGGCCTATAGTTTGGGTGGGAAGTCTATCTGCTTTTCTACGTAGCACTAAAAACGTATGGCCAAAATTCTCACACTCTTCTTGAAACTGAAAAGTCATACCAAGATGTCTCAGTAAATGGGTTAGGATAAAACTGACTATGCTTAACTGCCTCCTCACAAGGTTAAGGAACTTGCACATGTTGGGATCAGATCAGTAGAATTACCTTGCTAACCTTTGTTCATGTAACACATATACTATAAACACTATGCAGCATTATTGGTTATTACAAATTAGAAAGAAGAAATAACAGATAGAAGTCCCCAATGAATGAAATATAAAGGGAGTTGCTTCTCCTATGATAAATGGGTATTCTAAGCCAGAATAAGTTAGAAATAAGATAAAGAAGAGTAAATTGAAGGCATAGAAAAAATAGACAAACTGCAGTTCATTATCGTCTAACACCTAAAAGAAGTATTTATGTGTTCCTCAAAATATGGATGGAGAAGATAACTGTCATCAAATCACTAAATACATATGGAAAAATATGTTTCCAAGAGTTCAACCTTTCTAGGGTGGGAATAAGGAAATGAACAATGATACGTAATTTATAATAAAAATGCGTGCAAAGATTATCAGAAGTAATTGATAGGTGATAACTGAAAAGCATTAAATTGGTTTACATTATCCTTTTGGGGGGGTAGGAGTGAGGACATAAGGTCTAGCAGCAGATTAAAGCTTATAAAGGTAACTATCAATCACAACTATATAGTATTTACATATTTTCCTCACAACAGACCGAATTAATGCACTTAACAGCAGAAAACATCATGTTTCAACACAGACCATATACTTGTCCCTTCTCTTCAATAGCTGGCATAAAACCTCCAATTTAACCAAGTGGGCTCTATGCTTTTATCCTTTGGCTAAGAGACCCACCATATAAGGCCAACCCAACACTGGGCAACACCAGTATCGTCTGTCCTTTAACTCAGAGCTAATAACTAACAATAAGTCCCAAATTATACATTCACCAAAACTAAGTAATAGCTTCCATAAATAACAGCAAAAAGCTAAATGAAGCACCATCAATTCTACAAAAGGAAATAAAGACATAAGATTCTGAACTAAATTGGTGGTGAGCATACCTCTTTTTCTCTTCTTCTTCTTCTTCTCTCAATTTTTTGTTAACAACTTTGCGCTCCACTGACACAAGACTTGGACTGGAAGATTTACGAGTAGGAGACAATGAGGAACTCCTACTTCTTTGCCTCTTATAACGCCTTGGGGTTGGAGAACGACTCTTACGACGTCTTGGAGTTGGAGAACGACTTTTACGACGTCGTTGAGAAATAGAACGACTTCTTCGTCTGTGTAACACAAAAAAATTATTGAGCACCAACAGAAAAGTGTGTGGATCACTAATATACACGATAATTTGGAAACCTTCCCACCATTTACCGCAATTAAAATAGAAGCATATACAGTTACCTCCCACATTGTTAAGAATAACCATTGTGTACTCCATCTTTTAGCACATGAAGAAGATAATATCACAATCGAGCAACGAAAGGACACCCATCACCTGCTCACTTCCCATCTCATATGATGAGAAGAAATTAATGGATTATAAAGAGCATGAGTCCTATGGCAGTCTTGAACTGCTTGCTATACTTCTATTTGAAGAAATTATATTTGGCACCTCTCCACCTTTCAGTGCAACTAGTAAGTTCCCAAAGCAGATGGCATCGGAGTATTAATTGGTATTATATATTTAACTATCGGTCTGCCACAATTTTAAGATAAGATCAACAAGACTTAAGCATTGGCCTGAGCTGTGAAACATCGACTCCTATGTCTGAGAAAAATTATCAATCCTTGGAGAGAAGTCTATCTGAACAGCAAACATTCATAAGCATAACAATGCAAAGAATCCAATCGCCTATTCTCAATCACAGAAAGAAGTAAAGAAAAGAGCCAAATAAAACTTATAGAATCCAATTCAAGGAAAATTATGAGCAATTTCCATATAGAACCCAATTGAATGCAGCTTTTTGTAGATAGTCTCACTGAATTGGTAGGGTAAGCTTTGGAATATGAAATATGGGTACATAGCACATGCATAAACCTATTAAAATTTCCAGGATATTGTCAGTTAAAAATACAGTAAACTATACAAACTTTCTAGGACCATGTTGTTCCCCAGTGTGGAAATCTGCATCAATGGGGCCTTATATTGCCATTCAAGTTATTCTAACTTAACTTTTCAGGCTCGTGCAATCATATGCCATCAACAGAACTCTCAGCAAAACCAACCAGACCACATGCTAAAGCTAGGAGAGAAAGAAAGAGAAGCAATAAAAGATCAACGAATAAGGATAAGATGCGTACAGATCAACTTGAACAATTTGTATTTCCCAATCCGCAATACAAATACATGAGTCCCAATCTTTCTTACAAAATCCTTGAGGATTAAATAGATCAACTTAAATAGCAAGAACATAAACGGGATCACCTGCTATGAGAAGAATAAGGAGATCGGCTTCTATCCCTTCGGCTCCTTCTGCTATACCTATGCCCCACCAGCGACGGCGAACGCCTTCGTCTGTAGGAAGGCGACCGTGACCGTGACCGTGACAAATCCCTGGGCATCTTCTATAGGCTAACCTAAATACAGAAGTAGTGCTCTGTCGAATTTTGCCCAATGTAGGTGCAAAAATAAAATTTATCCTGCAAAATAAATTGTTGTACAGATAATCAATAAATAGGTTTAAATGTTTTATTACGTTACAACAACTGAAAATACTATTCGTTCACTACTAAAATAAGTAAGATCAAAATCCAATCCATAATTTTGGATAAAATAAAAAATAGTAGCTAAGAAAGCACGTAACCTTAATAAAATCTAATATATGAATAGCTAAGAATTAAGATAACATATCATCATTGAAAACTGGAAATCCCAAGAAAAGTTCAGCTCTGTTTTGTGATTATTTAAAAAAAATTGATAATAAACGCCCTACGAAAAGATTTACCTGTTGGGAAATCAATCAATTTTCGAAACCCTGAAAACAAAATCTACCAGAAACCCTAAATTAGAAATCGTGAGAAGAATGGAAGAAGATAAAATTAGTAAAGAGAGTCAAATAAATAGATGATTTTTATTAGGGAAATTCAGTACCTAAATGAATTTGGAGACTCTTTCCCTAAATCCCCAATACACAACAAAAAGTCATTTTGCTTCTATTAGAATAGGAATAAGGTTCAATTTTAACCTTTTAACTTTGTAGTTGGGTTTAATTTTTACAGCTAATTTAATTTTTAAATTGTTTGAATAGGTTCAATGCAGAGTGAAATGGCCGCACTATATAATCTAATTTAATCACTCAATCTAGCCTACGACTCAATTTAATTTTAAAAAATAATTTAAATTATATAATTAAATTATATATTTTATATTTTAAATTAGTTGATAAAAATCATAAAGAGCTGATAAAGCGGTGACAATAAAGATATTGGATTATAAAATTTTATTTTATATTTTTATCTTGTAGTGGTAATATTGGTAATTCTTTGTTGATTTATAGAAAAATAATGGCGGTGGCTGTCAGTTAATTTTGAAATTTTATTGATTTGTAGTAATTTAAAAATTTTATATTTATTCTTAATTTTTAACTTAGAAAAAGAATAAAGTTTAATTTGGCCTTCAAATTTTATAGTCAAACTCAATTTGGCCATTTCTTCATGCCCTTATTATAGTGCGAGATAGGTCCAAATTATATATAGACATTTAATGGTATTTTAGAGTTTTAATGATACATTTTTATATATATTCATTTTAATTTTCTTATCTAAATTCAGGAAATAATAGCCAAAAAAGAAAATTTGAGTCAAAAATGCATAAATGGGCTATAAATGGATTGCGGCTGTAAAAGGCTTAGAAATAAGTGTTATGTAGCCGTTTCCAAGAACTACTATTTTCTCACTTCTGTTAAATAAGTTCCTAGTCTTTAGGTTGATCTATTCTTAAGGCTAGTGGAGTTAGTTTTGCTTTCTGTTTTGATGTATCTACATGGATACCTGTTTCCTCTCTTTTCTGTTTTTTTGTAAGGCTTTAAATAGCAATCATTTATTAATGAATAAGTAAGTTGAATGTTACATTTCAAATATCAGTGTTTTTCTTTAACATTTGGTATCAAAGCAAAAGCATATGGGCCTGATAGAGTTTTAGTTCGAGTGAAACACTGAGACAACACAGTGGGCAAGAAATAGTGTTTGTGAGAAAGACTAGAAGTAGAGATGGCTGAGAATATCAGTACCAATGGAAAGTTCGTACAATCAACGATTCCAAGGTTTGATGGATACTATGAACACTGGGCAAAGCTGATGGAAAATTTCCTTCGTGCAAAGGAATATTGGAGTGTGATTGAGGAAGGGATTGATTCAGTTCTAGCAGGCACTGAGGCAACAGAAGCACAGATGAAGGTAATCGAGGAGCAGCAGCTAAAAGATAGAAAGGTTAAAAATGATCTCTATCAAGCTATCGATAGAGAAATTATGGAGACCATCCTTAACGATGATACCTCAAAGCAGATATGGGACTCTATGAAGCAGAAATTCAAGGGTTCCACGAGGGTGAAGAGGGCTTAACTCCAGACACTGAAGACAGAATTTGAACTCCTCAGAATGAAGAAAGGAGAGACTGTTAATGCATATTTCGGCCGTACTCTTTCCATTGCCAAACGCATGAAAGCATGTGGAGAGGTAGTGCAGGAGAGGGAAATTATGGGAAAGATTCTCAAGTCTCTAGTCCCGAAATTTAATTATGTTGTATGTTCTATTGAAGAGTCCAATAATGTTGACACTCTTACAGTCGACAAACTTCAAAGTAGTCTCCTTATCCACGTGCAGAGAATGAAGAACGTTGATGGGGAAGAAAAAGTCTTACTGAAGGTGACTCATGAAGTGAAAGCAGACAAAGGAAGGGGGAGAGGACGAGGAGGAGGCAGAGGAAATGGAAGAGGAAAATCATTCAATAAAGCTAATGTGGAATGCTACTGTTGTCATAATCTTGGTCACTTCCAATATGAATGTCCTACTTTTGGAAAAACAAACAAATTATGTCGAGCTAGATGAGACGGGCGAGTCAGACGAAAAAGAGGAGATTTTACTAATGGCTTATATTGATGAAGTTGGAGCAAAGAAAGAAGACATTTGGTTATTGTACTCAGCATGTAGTAGTCACATGTGTGGTAATAAGGCCTTATTCTCTGAGTTTATGGAAATTCCTTAACAGACTGTGAAGCTAGGGAACAACACTAGAAATTTGTTTCAACACAGCAACTGAAGACCATACTCACTTATGGCACTGTAGATTGGGACACATCAGCAACACAAGTATCAAAACTTTGCTGGAGAAGAAGATGGTGCAGGGTCTACCTCAACTAACATTCACAAATGAAGTTTGTGTCGATTGTTTGAAAGGAAAACAACACAGGGAGCCCATTCCAAAGAGAAGCACTTGGAGAGCAACTCAGAGGTTAGAACTTATTCATGCCGATTTGTGTGGTCCAATCTTGCCAATTTTTAATAGTAGTAGTAAATATGTGTTATGCTTGATTGATGATTATAGTCGAAAGGCCTGGTCATATTTCGTGCATGTAAAATCAGAAATTTTTGTTATGTTCAAATCCTTTAAAATCTTTGTTAAGAAAGAAACAGGTCTTGCTATTATGTGTTTGCGAACAGATCAAGGAGGGGAGTTCACCTCTAGTGAGTGTAACAATTTTTATAGAGAAAATGGAATTAGAAGGCAATTAACAATAGCGTATACCCCACAACAAAATGGCGTCATAGAAAGGAAGAACCGTACAGTGATGAATTGTGTGAGGAGCATGCTGTCTGAAAAAGGAATTCTAAAATCCTTTTGGCCGGAAGCGGTGAAGTGGGCTGTTTATGTGCTAAATCGCTGTCCAACTATAGCCTTGGAGGACGCCACACCAGAAGAAGTTTGGAGTGGAGTAAAGCCATCGATTGCACATCTTAGAGTTTTTGGATGTGTGTGTCATATCCATGTACCAGATACCAAAAGAACCAAACTGGAAAGTAAAAGCATAAATGGTGTGTTTTTAGGAATCAATTATGAATCAAAGGGATATAAAATATATGATCACGTGACAAAGAAAGTAATAGTAAGCAAAGATGTAGTGTTTGAAGAAAAGAAAAAATGCGATTGGGATAAGAGCTATGAACAACAGTTACTCATGGAGCTCGAGTGGGTAGAAAATGAAGATGAAGTGGCTGGAAATAATGCAAATACTGATGTTGTTGAAGAACATGCTGCTGCAGTTGAAGATGAAAATGGAACAAGCGCAATTTCTTTAAATTCAAATTCCAATTCTTCTTCAAACTCTGATACAGAAGTAAGAATCAGAAGGCCACCCAGTTGGATGAATGATTATGTAAGTGGGGAAGGACTCTCAGAAAGTGAAGAAATTGATGTGAATTTTATTGTTAGTGCAGGTACAGATTCTGTGAGCTTTGAAGAAGCTATAAGAAATGAAAATTGGAGGAAAGCTATGGAGATCGAAATTAAAAGCATAGAGAAGAATGACACATGGTCTCTCACTGATTTACCAAAACGTGCAAAGCCAATTGGAGTAAAGTGGGTCTATAAAATAAAATTTAATGAGCACAGTGGAGAAATTCAAAGCCCGATTAGTCGCAAAAGGATATGTGCAGCGGTATGAAATTGATTATGCTGAAGTCTTCGCACCACTAACTCATATGGACACTATAAGAATGATTCTTGCTCTAGCAACTCAAAAGGATTGGATGGTATATCAACTAGACGTGAAATCAACATTCTTGCATGGAGAGCTGATGGAGGATGTGTATGTAGAGCAGCCTAGAGGTTTTGAGAAGAAAGAAGAGCCAAATAAAGTGTATAAGCTCAAAAAGGCTCTTTATGGACTAAAACAAGCACCTCGAGCTTGGTTTAGTCGTATTGAGGCATATTTCTTGAAAGAAGGATTTGAGAAATGTTCCAGTGAGCAAACCTTATTTGTGAAAACCAATAATCAAGGTAATCTTTTGATTGTGAGTTTATATGTTGATGATTTAATCTATACTAGAAATGATGAAATAATGATAGGAGAATTTAAGAAATTAATGATGAAGGAGTTCGACATGACGGACTTAGGGAGGATGAGGTATTTTTTTGGAATTGAGGTGCAGCAAAATAGAAATGGAATTTTCATTAGTCAAAAAAAAAATATGCAGGAGATGTGCTTAAGCGATTTCGGATGGAGGACTGTAATGCTATCTCAAATCTTATAGTTCCTGGTTTTAAAATTTCAAAAGATGAGCATGGAGTTGCGATTGACAGCACTTTCTACAAATAAATGGTTAGAAGTTTGATTTATCTAACATCGACTCATCCAGATTTGATGTATGCAGTAAGCTTAGTTAGTAGGTACATGTCTCAACCTACAGAGCTTCATCTTATAGCTGCAAAAAGGGTGTTAAGATATGTAAAAGGAACTACTAATCTTGGCATCTTATATCAAAAGAAGGCAAGTGGCATGTTGATTGCCTATACTAATAGTGACTATGCTGGATGTTTGGAAGATAGGAAAAGTACTACAGGATATGTGTTTTTAATGAGTTCAGGTGCAGTAGCTTGGTCATCTAGAAAATAGCCAATTGTGATGTTATCAACAACAGAGGTGGAATATGTAGCCGCAGCAGCATGTGCATGTCAAGCGATGTGGATGAAGATGGTTCTTAAAAGACTTGGCTGCAGCGAAGAATGCACAACTATTTTCTGTGACAACAGTTCCATAATAAAGCTGTCCAAAAACCCAGTAATGCAGAAGAGGAGTAAGCATATTGCAGTTCGATTCCATTTCTTAATGGATTTGTGTAATGAAGGTGCAGTCCTTTTAGTTCATTGTGGCTCACAAGATCAAGTCGCAGCCTCTCAAGCTAGAACAATTTCAGAAGCTTAGAGATTTACTTGGAGTATGTGAAATGCCATAATTAAACTGAGTAATCTGCTTAGTTTAAAGGAGGGTTTGTTATGTAGCCGTTTTCAAGAACTGCTATTTTCTCACTTTTTGTTAAATAAGTTCCTAGTCCTTAGGTTGATCTATTCTTAAGGCTAGTGGAGTTAGTTTTGCTTTCTGTTTTGACGTATCTACATGGATACATGTTTTCTCTCTTTTCTGTTTCTTGTAAGGCTTTAAATAGCTATATTTTATTAATGAATAAGTGAGCTGAATGTTACATTTCAAATATCAGTATTTTTTCTTTAACAATAAGACACATGGACTGCCAATAGTGCGGGCCTAGCCAAATTTATCAAGGCCCACGAATGGAGAATTAATTAATTATAATATAATTAATGGATAATTATCTTTTAAGTTGTTTATTTTATTTAGGATTGATATGGAACCTCCAAGAATAAGCCTGAGAACCCCTTTGATTATTACGGACTCTCACAATATTAACTTGAAAACCCCAATAACAATTCAATCTCAATCCCTAAGAAGGCTAAAATTCAAATTATTTAGAAAGATGATCAAAGATCTAGAATAAAGAAAACTTGTAGTAAACAAACTACAAGTTTGGACAGCCCATTATCAAAGCAATAAAACTAATAGGCTTCTAAGTTGACATATTTTAAACAACTCATTATGACAAAAATACAAACATTTAATTCCACTCAATTAACAAGGCTAAAAACTAAAAACAAATTTAAGTAAGTCCATTTTGAAGTTGGACTTGAATTAAATTGTAAATAACTTTATTTGGTCTTGTCTCCAAGTCTTGGATTCCTTGCAACCCATTACTAGCCAAATTCACAAAATCTTATAGATGACTAATTAACACGCTTGTCGAATCTTCTTGGCTCGTGATCTTGTTATAGGTCCTTGAGGCAGAATAATTGGATTGACAATCTCCTCAATTTTATCCTTGCTTTCTTGGTCATGGTCACCCTCTTAGTATGTAGGTTGTTCCATAATATTTTCTCTTTCCTCAAAAGGATTCGTCCTCGAATCAAAAGCATCATCTATACTAAAAGGACTCAAATCAGCCACATTAAATGAAGCACTTACATTGTACTCATCTGGCAAATCCACTTTGTATGCGTTGTCGTTAATCCTTTCAAGTATTTGAAAAGGACCATCTCCTCTTAGATTCAACTTGAACTTCCTTTGGTGTGGAAACCTTTCTTTGCGAAAATGTACCCAAACCCAATTGCGAGTGTAATACCCGAAAATTTTCCTTTTAATAATAATAATATTAGTAATAATTAATAACAAGCTTTTATTTAAATTAATATTACTTTATTTTTAATTAATTTAATTGGAATGATTTAAAATAGAATTTCAATACTAGATAAAAATGAGAGAATTATTTTTCTATATCTAATTAGTTTGATTTTCAAGAAATTAATTAAGTAAATTTCTTGGGTAATAAATTATAGTTTTTGTCACTTAATTTTTTTCCCAGGTGAGTATATGAATTAAATTCTATATTTGAAAGTTATGAAAGAATTGGTAAATTATATTTTTATAAAAGAATTTATTGGAGAATAGCAAATTTTAATTAGCTAATGGTATTGATTTTAATTGGAAAACAGTTAGTAAATTGATTAATTAAGTTAATTAAGTGTTATGATTAAATTGACAATTACTTTTGGAATAAGGATTAAAAATATAATTATTTTTAATTTAGAGTTTTAAATGAAAATTTGTATGGTTGGTATCTTTGTAATTAAATATGTCAGTAAGGGTATTTTGATAATTTTACTTTTAAAAACAATGGTAAATAAGTAATTCTATATTTTCAATAATTTTAATTTGGCCTAAATTAAATAGTTATGGACTTAATTGAAAAGCTAAAGTAAAGTTGGAGGATTAATTAGAAAATTTACAAGGCGAAATTGTTAATAATTAATAAAGTTGAGGGACTAAATGGTAAAAAAAAAAGTTCAGGGACCAAATATCAATATAGAGAAGAAAGAAAAAAAAGGAGAAGAGATCGGGGAGAAGGAGATCGTGCGAAGGAGAAGAAGGATCGGCATCCGTGGCAGGCCGTCTAGGGTGCAGCAGAGCTGGCCGACGAAGCGGCTGACATCGGCGAGCAAGGCGGCAGGGAGTGACGGCGACGACAGTAGAAATGCAAGGAAGAGAAAGGGGCAACAGTTGTCAACTCTATTCCTGGCGTTTCCAGCGTCTTTTGGCGGCGTGGTTTGTCTCAAAATGACCGGTGAGTTGAGGACTTCCTTTTGGGAGTAGCGGCGTCGGCATTGGTGGCTGGAGGAAGGAGTTCTGGTGCTGCGAAAGTAGCCAGAGTTTTGGATTTTTCCAATGAATTCCGGCTAGAGATGGCCGATAGGAGGGCATATCCGGACTCTCCTTACCTCAAGGTTTCCAATGGCACCAGTTTCGCAGCGATCGGACTCCGTTTGAAAATCGACGGCCGAGATCGTCCGTAAGTTGTTAGTAATTAATAAATTTGAGGAATGAAATAGTAAAGAAAAAAAGTTCAGGGACCAAATATCAATATAGGGAAGAAAGAAAAAAAGGAGAAGAGATCGAGGAGAGGGAGATCGCGCGGAGGAGAAGAAGGATTAGCATCCGTGGCAGGCCGTCTAAGGCGCAGCGGAGCTGGCCAACGAAACGACTGGCGGCTGCGAGCAAGGCGACAGGGAGTGACGGCATCGGCAGTAGAAATGCAAGGAAGAGAAAGGGGCAGCAGCTGTCAATACTGTTTCGGGCGTTTCCAGTGTCCTTTTGCAGTATGGTTTATCTTAAAATGACCGGTGAGTTGAGGGCTTCTTTTTGGGAGTAGCGGCGTCGACATTGGTGGCTAGAGGAAGGAGTTCCGGTGAGGTGAAGGCAGCCAGAATTTTAGACTTTTTCGGCGAGTTCCGGCTAGGGATGACCGAGGGGCATATCTGGACTCTCCTCAGCTTAAGCTTTCCAATGGCACCAGTTTCGCGGTGATCGAACTTCGTTTGAAAATCGATGGCCGAGATCGTCCGTAAATTTTTTCGGATGATCGGGGGTTGGATCAGAAGATCGCAAGCTGGGATCATCATCAACGCATTATCTCGAGTCCGTAGGTGCGTTCGGATTGTCGATCGGACTCTGGTGGTTGGAGGCGAGTCGACCGAGTTATCAAGTGTCTCGGTAATTCTCTAGCCCGTAGATTTTAGAGATTGTTGAGAAAAATTATGTGATTAATTATGTTGAGCATTAGAAAAATATTGTGAAAATTGTTAGTTAAAATAATAATGTCGGACCGTTTGCCAATAATCGTGATTTGTGATGTGTGGCAGAGTTGAGAAAAATAATAACGTCTTGGTGGCCCGATTCTCGTTAAATAAATTGTTGAAAATTTGAAGTATTTATTGGCAAGTTCTATACCCGTTATACGAGAGGTAGACGTCCGTGTTTAGGGGAGATTCTATTAAATTTTTGATAGAATTTACCTGGGTTGAAATTTTTAGACAGTTAATTCTAGGAGTCTAGGTATATAGTTATTTATTAAAAGTTTTACTTTTTCTGATTGAATTGTTCCCGTGATTAGATAAATCTGTCAGTTTGGCTCGCTCTACCCGAGGTATCGGAGCAGAGCTAGGAGGTCGTCAGAATTGTGAGTTAAAGTCATATATCTGTTTACATTTGTCATGCTAAGATTTTACGTATCACTTCTGATTTAATGATTTAATATTTTAATTATTTTTTTAATTACTATTAATATATGTATCATTTTCTGCATCAATGCTATTGTCAATGTATGTTTACTGGGAATGAGACGACAGTAGAACATGCCACTTGATGGGTTGCATCAGGACCGCGTGCGCACTGGTGTGAATCTGAGTCAGATAATAAAAGGTAAATTTAGGACTTGCCCTAAAGTTTAACTCTCTGGGCTGAGTAGAGTGAGTTTGTCGGAGTAAAGATCCCTAGTCGAGCATTGCTCTTTGGGCGCCGGCTTTGTTGGGAATTTAAGTGACCAATTTAAGGACCTTGGTCGAGCTTCGCTCTCTGGGCGCCAGTTCTATTGGAACGAGAGAGCCGAAAGGCTAAGGCTGTTAGTAATGGGGATTAGGGTTCTATTGAGGTACTCTGTCCCATAGTATGTGAAATTAATTTTATAGAAGCATGGCACGTCACGAGTTTTTGCATGACTTAGTATTTTATTTTAGTTAAACAAATGCTTTACTGAAATAATTGTATTCATTTTTGGATATATGATTTTAACTCACTCTCGAGATTGACAGTCTTAATTTCACTATTTTTCAAGTGTTGTTAGTTTTTCTGCAGTTCTTTTCATTTAGCAGCTCGATTCCTTCATCTTCGGGTTAAATGTAACTAATTTTATTGGTATGTTGACTTTTAAAATTTCTAGAATCTCCGTAGTAAAAATTTCAGATTTATCATTTTGTAATGGCTTGTAAATTCAGATCTTACCTATTCATGTTGGCAGACCAAATTTTAAATGTAATATTTGATGGCTAAAGATTAATTATGGAAATGTGCCAATGGTCAGAGTCCGGATTGCAGTTTGATTAAGTTAGTGAATGGTCAGGCTTACTACGGGATTTGGTGGCCTTACACCTACCCATTATCTAGTGCCGGTCATGGGCCCACATATCGGGTCGTGACAGCCAGGTTGAAAAATCATTGGCTTCCTTCCTTTATTCACACGTGAAGCTACTTTAGCATTTTGCTTTTCAATCCTTTCCTTAACCCGCTTATGTAATTTTTTCACCAAATTTGCCTTTGAATTAGCATCAACACTTACAAATTTATTAGGTAGTAATGGTAATAAATCAATAGGAGTGAGTGGATTAAAACTATAAATAATTTGAAATGGAGAACAATTAGTAGTGCTATGAACAACCCTATTGTAAGCAAACTCCACAATAGGTAAACAATCATCCCACATCTTAATATTCTTTTCTATAATTTCTCTACACTTCAAAATTTTTGAAAATTAAATTATTAAGCTTTCATTTGATTATATTTATCCTAAATAGTAATAATAACTTAAATATATTTAATTTTAGATATCTAAACTTAAATAGAAAATCAGAAAGAACAGGTTTAATTTTATAACTTGTAAACTAGGAAAATAAAACAATAGTTTATAAAAGTGTTCGCTATATTTTATTTTATTAAGATAGAATAAAATTATTAACGTATAATTTGTTTTATTAAATTAATATACTTTTATGATATATGTAAATCTTAATTTTTCTTTAGTCACATATTAAATTGTATTTTTTTTAATATCTATGTCCCTGAATTTATATCGATTAGTTAGTTTAACACTTTAACTTTTAATTTAGCCTAACAGACGCCTAATCTTTTTAAATATCTAAATACCTTTAACTTTTAATTTAACCTAACATTCACCTAAACTTTCTTTTTACTTTTTTGGTAATATTTAAATATTTGTATGTAATATATGTGGACGTCTTGAATAAAGACACATGTCAAAGAGTGTTAAAATATCACAAAAAAAATTTCAAGCGTTTGTTAGATTAAACTGAAAGTTAAAGTGTTAAACTGATTAAATAGTTAGAGTTCAGGGACATAAATACGTATTTAACCTTAAATTTATATATAGCTAGCTATAGAGATAATATATAAATTTTATATATTATAAATAAGTACATTAGTAGATGAATTTACTATAATAAAAATATTATTTGTTATCTTAACATTAAAAATGCTTATATAACAAATCATCAAATGTCCTTATTAACGTAAGTTTAATAACTATATTGACGTGCAATACGTGTGATGATTTGTAATAGTTTTACATCATAATAAATAAAACTCAGTGATATAAAAATTAATTATAAAACTCTAAAAGATATCTGTCAAATACTTGAAGTCATTTTATAAAATAATAGTCCAAAAGGTTTTTTTATGATTTAAATATAAAATAAAAAATTGATTCGACTTTCTACATTTGAATAATCAAAACTTACTCTGGGTTTTGATTTTAGTTAATACACTACAAGTTTCATATACTTTATATATTAATGATTTTAATCATATTTTTCTACAAGCAAAAGTTAAGTTAAAAGGTAAGAGAAATTAAAGATATTTATGAAAAAAATATAAATAAAATATAAAGAGTCTATTGCATACAAATAATTTTTTTTTAACTTTTATAATTAAATATTAAGATGCATTTTTTATTATACAATATAAATTATTTTATTATCCAATACATTCTTTATATACATCAAATTCTTTATTATAAAGAAAGCCTTATAAAATCTCATCATTTATGTGATTTCACATATTTTAGTTAATACTTTTAAAATTAGAAATTTAGTAATAAATTGACTGTAATTTTGACTAAATTAAAATATTAGTTAAAAGTTGGTTCTTGGTAGCATAAACAATCTTCATTTGCAGTTCCCATGACAGATAACTTTCATCTTTCTTTTACTTGATTTTAGCCATCTCAAATCATATCCACCCATTACTACCATAGCTTTGTAAGCTCCCTTCAATTAGGCAGCATTAGCAAAAACCATACCAGGTACAAAACTATGTATTATAATCACATTTAAGGTGTGTTTGGGATTGACGTTAGGTGTTTAAAAAATAGGTTTAAAGAAATATTGATTTTCTTTAATTTTTATAATTATTTTCCTTAAACCTGATTTATTAAAAAGCATGAATTTACCTATTTTTTGTAAAAATAATTTTCAAAATTTTTAAAAAATATAAAATAAAAACTGAGATTGGACAAATACTTTTCCAACCCCAGTGCCAAACGCAGCTTTAAGATTGCAAACAACTGGCCTTTCCTTTTTCTATTAGGATGATCTCAAGATCAAAAGTGTACCCAATTTTTTTTCAAATAATGCAAATTCTAGTTTGATAATGAAATATGTTTGGAGCTTCCTTCTTTTGTACAACTATGGCTCCCATTAATGTACTTTCTTGCTAGATGGTAAAATGACAATTAATTTATAGTTTGGTTAAAATTTATAAAATTTATTTAAAAATTTAAAAATTATAAAATTTATTTAAAAATTTAAAATTTATAAAATTTATTTTAAAATTTAAAATTTATATATTTTAAATGAAGAAAAAATTAATTTAGAATTTTATATAATCAAATTTATATAGAATTAGTTATAATTTAAATGAAATTTTAACAAAATAGATTGAATTTTCAAATAAATTTCAGATTAGTAAGTTAATGTATTTCATAATATTAAAATATTTCTTTTAATTTTATTATTTCTATTTAATTTTATTATTTTCTTTTAAATAAAATAATTTTTTTAATAAATTTTAATCAAACATAGCATTAATATAAAATAAATGATAAATAATTGTTACTTATAATTGTAATATCAAGATCAGGCTCAAAATTTGCAACATTATTTGACCATATTGCTTTGAAGACTTCCAAAGGTCGCAAGTCCTTTGAATTTGGGAATAAGTGATGGACTGAAAATGAAGGGCTTATTTCGTTTGATAGATAAATTGTACTTATTGTTGAAATATTTATAAAAATTATTACAAAAATAAAATTAAAAATTTAAATTTTATTAATAAAATACTTTTAATTTTAAATATCATAATTACTTAACTATTAAATATAATTTTAAAATAAAAATTATTTATTATAAATTATATAAAATTAACTTAAAATAAATTATTATTGATAATTTTTTATTAATTTTTTTAAAATAAAGCTGATATAATTAAGAACTGATTAAAATTAAATCGGCTATCGGCTGTTAACTTTTAAATTTTTATCGCACACTTTAAAAATAAATATTCAATATAAATCAGCTATTAACCCACAAAATTTATGAACCAAACAGAATCCGTTCATTCTTAAAGCTAGCAAAAAATTAAATGAGATTGACCGTGCAGGGGACCCTAAGTGCAATTCCACCTTAGTCTCTCGCCTAACACGTCTGCTTGCCAACGGTGGCTCAGTCCTCATCGGTTCAAAATGATAATAATATAATAACAATAATTAATGCTCAGAAGCGGCCACAGAAGGCCCAGAGCCGCATAAGTCAAAAGGCAAACTTCATCAGTGAACATTCAAGATCCAAACCATGAAGGAGATATGGAACAGAATGGAGAACTGGGAAGCTATTGCTTTACACTTTCTTCACTAAATTTAGTACAGAATCACAAAATCAAAGAAAAAAAAAACAAAAATTTTAACAATTTCAGACTTGAATTTGCAGAATTAAATGGTGATGTTTAGATGCATAAAGAAAAGACCAGGGATTTATGGCTTGTGGAATTTATTTTTTTATTTGCTTCCACATATATAAATAGAGTTCTTAAAGATTACTTTTATGGCTTTTCTTTTACCATACATATTACTTTACCCAGAAACTCAAAAATGAAGAACAAGCAGTACAATTGAAAAAGAACCGCACACATAAAGGCTCTTTCTGTGATCTTCTCTTTTTCTTTTTCGGGAAAAAGATGAGAAGAAAGATTGAAAACCAAATAAAGAGTCTTTCAAGAAGGATGAACCTTGTTGGAGGAAAGTCCTTTCCAGGCAGATTTCATGGAAGCAGTAGCAGTATTAAGGGCAGCTTCAATATACTTCTTGGAAGCAATAGTTGCAGCTTTTTCCATTACATTTCCCATTTTTCTTGCAGTTTCACCTGTTCTTTCTAGGCTATCCAGCTCTGCCTTTGCCATTCTCTCCATTTCCTCTTCAAATCGCCTGAATTCATCCATGGCGCTTTCCATTACCGAATCAAGATAATCCTCAGCTCGATCCATGGCCTTTTCTGCCTCTTGCACTTCTTTTTCTTGCGCAAGTTCCATTGCTGCCCATGACCTGTATGCTTCTATCTCAAACAGCTTCATCAGGTCTTCGATCGTTGAGGGATCGAAGTCTTTATCCTGCAAGGCTTGGTTTGATAGTAAGGTGAACTGGGAGAGGAGAGCTTCCATGTTTAATCTGGGTGTTCTTGTAATCTGAATCGAAAGTGAACTTTTAGATCTAGTTAATGGCTATAATGTTCTTGAATAAATTAGGTTAGTGGGTGTAGAATCATATAAAGTTAGATAGCTATGCTCCTTTTTCTGCACAGTACATGAGGCCAAAATGAGAAAGGTGGATACTAATGATACTAATTTTTCTTTTTTTCTTTTTTAAAAAAAGAAAATAAATAAATAAAAATATTTACTTTTACTAATGATACTAATTAGGATAATTAGGTCACACTATGTTATGTCCTTTTTCTAGACACTGTTTTTTCTTCTTTCTTAAAAAGTTAAATGGTGATGGAATAAACTTTTTTTACTCCCAGTGTGTTTATAATTTTTTTTTTATAACTCTTACCTATGCGTCTTAACGAATAATAAAGTAATATATATTATATTTTAATATTAAATAATTAATATATATTTAATTATTTAAATTAATAAAATATATATCGATATCTATTACTTTAATGTATAGATGAAGACATATATCTAGACTAAATAAAAAAAAATTAATTTTGAGACGATCGCATGAAACCGCTTTTAATTTATACATTGTTATAAAAAAAAACTTTTAAGTGCTATTTGTAAGAATTTATACAAGGATAAAACTGTCTTCCAACTCAACCTTGGCTTTTATTTTTATTTTTTATTATTAGAAATATGGGTTCAAATTAAGATTTTATACTGCAAAATATATTGAATTAGCTAAAGTGGTAGCTAAAATATTTAAATTAACCAATGCATAATTTTCTCAGTAGAGTATATATTGAGTACCTTAAAAGACATTTAGAGTATACTTATTTAAAATTAGCCAAGCAGTTAGCAATCCACCAATCCATTATTGAAAAGAAAAAAAAAACTATATCCATGCACTCAAAATGGTATAAATTCAGGCAATCTTGGCCATCCAATTAATTATATTATTGTTGTTTTTTCTTAAAAAAAAAAAAAAAACTTGCTTTAGATTAGCCAAATTGGACCGTTGGAGATGTGTGCCAATTTTCAGTAATTTTGGAAGGAAGAACAATAATTTGTTCTCCAAGGATGGCTTTTCTTATCTTATTTTCATATCATATCATAGTTGGGGAATCTTTTTGAAGTGTTAGTGGAAAGCGGGGCCTTTCCTATTGACATTGTCAAATAATGAATCAATTCGTTTGTCCTCTTGCTACTTACAGGCTAAGGTGGAAAATAAATAAATCAAAATTAGCCTATTTAGGGTAAGACGAAATGAAAAGTTATACTATAATTTTTTTTATTAAATTCAGCCAATTTATTAAATCAAAGTTATGATAAACTAGTTGTTGATATTTAATAGTCTTTAATTCTTTTGTAATTATTATTTTTTAAAAAGTAAAAATTAATTTAAAACACTTTTAAGTGTGCTTTTAGTAAATTATTTAATGTTTTGATTTTACTAATAGAATAAATATAAAACTATTTCAAAAATATCATCAATTTATTTTTTTAATTATATATAAAATTAAAACTATAAATATAATTGATATTGCAGTTTTAAGATTTCAAATCATTATATAATTAGAATATATAGTTAATATATAAATTTTTCTAAAATTATAATTAAAAAACTAATTTATTAGTTAAATAATATTTAAATATAGTTAAAATATTATTTTTAATATTAGAGTCATTGATCAATTAGAAAAATAATTTATTAATTAATAAATTAACTATATAATAACCATACAAATTGTACATCATCATTATTGATCTAAGAGTCAATTGATCTCTATTTTCATCTTAACACCCAAATTGAATATTGCTAACTTCATGTTTAAGTGTCTATATGACAGTATATCAAAAGATTTCAAATTGGCTAAAGCTTTACTAAACTTTCAAGAACGAATTATAAAAAGGCCTAAAAAGTGCGAGAGCACCTTGAAAGTGCGAGGGCGTTTTTCATGTGATCAAAATTATCCAAGCTGTTGGAAACTCCATCTAACAATTTTCTAATGATAGAATGACACCTGGCAGTCAACTGGTCAACACCTCAAGAAGCATGAGGATGATTACAAAGCACGAGGACGTTCTAATTTGAAGCATGAGACTCAAAGTGGTAGATGGTTTCGCGATGGAGAAAGCGAGAGCGCTTGAGAAGCGCGAGGGCGCTTTTCATGCCTATAGGCAACTTTTTACAATGTTATCTAATTTGCATTTAATAAGTTTGGGTCCTTTTGTAATGTCTCTAAGACATAGGTATGAACCCCATAAAGATTTAAGATGTGTGATTGTATTATGTCTAAACTCTTACAAATTTATTTCTCAACTTTCTGACTTGATTTTCTTCCTTGTATAGTGTATTAAGTCGAAACTCATTGTTCAACTAAAATCCTAAAAGGTTGTTGTGTGAGCCTAGGTATTAAAAATACAAGGAATTGGTTGTTGAGTAACCATTTAATACTCAAGGGTTAAAGGACTTAGTGAGAGATTAGATCACTAAGGAAAGAGATTTAGTGTCAGCCTAGAAACTCTAAGTTGTTGGGTGAACTTGAAAAACCCAAAAGTTGTAATCTTGAAAATTATAATGGAATACTCAAGTGTGATCTTGAGGAGTGGACGTGGGAAGGATTATTCCATTCATGTCAATTTTTCTAACCCTAACTCTCTTCCAAATTCCTTTAATCTTTCTTAAATTTGTGAGTTTTTATTATCTTAACATATTTTTCATAATTTGAGGTCACTAATTCAACCCCCCCTTCTTGGTTCCAAGGGACAACAATTTTAATATCTATGTGTCAAAAATATGTACAAATATTAAAATAAACTTTTATATATAAAAAGTACACATAGCAACAAAATTATGCGTCTTAGAATTTATATATATATATATACACTTAGATTAACTATGTTTATCAAGTCACCAAAAGACACATCTAATAAAAATAAGTCACATCTGGATACAATATATTATAAAAATATAAAATAACTGACGTCTATCATATGGCCTAGACATGTCCACTTTTCCAAGCTCTCGTGGCGTAGACATGCTCCCATGCCTAGGCTTTCCAGCCCTCCAAGAGGGTGAGGCATACTGCACTCCTTTAAAGAGACTAAGCAGCATGTTGAGGTCTGTCAGTAGGAGACATCATTATGTTCTACCCAACACATTCTCCTAAAAAAATCATTTTAAGAAATTTTAATTTGGTTTTTATTATCACTACTTTTCCATGTCAATATTAGGTAATTTACGCACCTGCTACTTTCATTGGATGTGGTAGCCGTTTCTTAAGCTTCCTTTTCGAATTCGAACTCTAATTCTTTATCACATCATCACCACCATGGTAACTGTCACAGGCTAATTTTCAATGCCAGAAAATTACCTTGTGTGGTAGCCAAGTCTCTCACTTGGTTTAACCTTACCAACAAAAATTTCACAATAACTCGCAAAAGGTTCACACATACATAATAGTAAAGCACCAAAAGATAGTAAAAATTTAAAGGATAATTAAGGTAACAATGGACAGAATAAACACACTTTATTATTGTTAAAAATATAAAAAAACTACACATAACTTGGGGCTTTTCATACATATCTTCCCTTGGGATAAATCCTCCCTTTATATAAACAAAGCAGTTACAAGTATGGTACATGACAGTTTTCATATAAATATATGACACGTGCAATCGACACTCCTAACTGCATAGGGCCTGATCTAGTGTCTTACATTCCCTCAAGCATAACTACTTCATGCCATGTTGGCAATTTGCCCCTAGTCATGTCTGAATGCCTTACACGAGTCATGTTTGAATGCCTTACATGTCAGCTTGCCAAAATAACTACATGGTAACTGCCTAGCTAAGAAACCTGCTTGCCTACTTGCCATATAACCAACCTTTCCCACATGCCAATTTTGGATGTCCACACATGATTGTTGCTTGGCCCTTGGCCAATACTAGCCAGCAAGCCTAGTGTTATTATGCCTAAGCCACTCGCATTATGCCTAAGCGAGGAACAACCCTGTCATTGCCTCTAGTTGTCATATTGACTAGCCTGCTTGCCTTGTAAGTCTTTTTGGGCCCAATGCTAGGATCCTGTGTGCCAATCACATACATCTTCTACACCCTTCCAAGCCCTTCCACAAGACTTGACCCGACGGCTTCCTTCGCCGCCTAGATTTTCTGCCGCTGCTTGACATGCTTTGTAATGATACAGAACCATATCACATGAGATATTATCCACTTTGGCCTTACAGTTTTATCCCTTTGGCGGGTTCGAGAACTTCCTAGGAGGTCCCTCATCCTGGAATTTCTCTAAACCAAGTATGTTTAACTTTAGCGTTTCTACAACTCTACAACCAAACAACCAAAAGACACCTCATGTGATTAGTTTCAACTCTTTACATATATGTTATCAACCATTCCCCAGTTTATTTCAGTGTACAATTCGATTCATTCATGTACCCCCATACCTTAGAGTGCTGCCATCCTAGAAGTTGCTCCTTGTCCAGGCATCCTATTTTTGCCCTGGCGTCCACTTTCCGCCCTCGTCGGACTACTTCTCTAGGTCAGGCTGTCATATGCCCATCAGCTTCCGCCTGGTTCGTCCTTGAACCGCACATCTACTAGATGGGTCCTGCTATGATACCATTTGTAAACCCGGAATCAGATCACATGAGATATTGTCCGCTTTGTCCCCCCCCCCCACTGGTCTCACAGTTTTGTCTCTTTGGTGGATTCAAGAACTTCCATCCTAGAATTTCTCTGAACCAAACACGTTTAACTTTGGAGTTCCTACAACTCCACAGCCAAACAACCAAAAGACGCCTTATGTGATTAGTTCCAACTCTTTACATATATGTTATCAACCATCCCCCCCATTTCGATGTGCAATTTGATTCATTCATGTACCCCCGTACCTTATAGTGCTGCCATCCTAGAAGTCTGCCAGAAGCCACTCCTTATCTAGGCATCCTATTTTTGCCTTGGCATCCACTTCCCGCCCTTGTCGGACCGCTTCTCTAGGTCAGGCTGTCACGTGCCCAGCTTGCATGCCTCATTAGGTTGGCTTGTAGGAGCAACGCCCAATCCTTGCGTCCAGCCAGGCCCCCATTTTTAGGGGTTTAATAGTAGGCTTCTATCCTACCATCTAAAGTTAATAGGATAGAAATTTAAATGCATAAGGCAGCGCTGCCATCTAGCCTGTTGGTGAGAAACCTCGCATGCTAGCCAGCTACTACTGACGAGCCAGCCCGCTTGCGCACCCTATTGGTATGGAATCCTTGCATGCCAGCTGCCATGGGCGAGGTGCGCCCATTGACCCCGTTAGAAAAAACCTAGCTCACCAACCAACACATTAGGCGAGAAATCCTTGACTTATTATTGGTTCATTTTCTTGAAAATCTAGTGACTTATGGATATGAATGGAATATCAATTTTTATTTTTTTTATAAAAAGATACTGAGGGAGGGTTGAAATTGTATTAGTCTTCATTGTTCATGCTTGACATTGTAAGAAAAGTTTTATGTTTTAATTAAAAGTTGAGATATAACAACACAAATAGATCTAAATTACTTGGTTTTTTTAATATAAATATCATTATAATCAGCCTATCAAATAAAAGACAAATAATAAAAGCAAGTACCAATATCTGTATGATCTAAAATTGAAGCAAGTTAATTGAATTAAAAAAATTTACTTTGATTGTAATGTAATAAGGACTATAAAAATATGGTCGGTCGATTTAAATAAAAATATAAAATTGAGTATTAAATTTTACATTTAGTTTTGATTTGATTATAAAATTTTAATTTATTTATTTTAATTATTAAGTTTGAATTATATTTCAATTTAGTTGCTTTATTAATAAATAATATGTGGTAAAAATAGCTAGTAAAATAGAGTAATTAAAAGAAAAAAGCAATAAAATTCAGTATTAGTAAGTTAATTAACTTCTAATGAAAATTAAAATTAAATAATTAAAATAAAATAAAATAAATTTTATAATTAAAATAAAATAAAATATAAAAATTAAGTAATTATTGAAAACAAGAAGTCAATTTTTTTTTTTTTTTTGCTTTTGATTATGTTTAGATTTCCTGCAAAGAGTATATAAATGTCTGCGACATGATTTTATTTTGTTTAAGATTGTCTTTAAATCCCTAGACTTTTATTTTTGTTTTCTAACTTTTTCATTAGTAAACTGATTATAAAAACAGTTGTAAAGTTAGGAATGTTAATATTTATTTCAGAATTAATTAACATTATATATTAGTTTTAACCAAATTTAACTTTAACAATGTGGCAATCGGTGAAAACTATTTTCAATTTCTTTTTGCATAATTGATTTTTGGCGTGGTTACATTATTAAGGGAAATGTATAAATTTCACTTTATAGTTTTTGACTTTTTGGTGATATTTTAATATTTGAAAAATTAAACTATCAATAGTTTGTATTCAAATTCACTAAAATCGTTAATTTAATAGTTGCCATTTATTTATTTATTATCAATTATTTATAAATTCAACACTATTTCACTCTTTATCAATTTATTTTTCATTTAAAAATAACTATGTTAATTTTTATAGAGTTTAGAGAAAAAAATAGTTTCACAATTTGATTTTTTTTTAATTTTAGCCAATTCCAATAAATTTTGGATAATCCAACAAGATTAGAGAATTCTACATTTTGCTATTTATTAGACAAGACTAGTTTTGCAGTAAATAAAATTTATCTGAAATTTAATGGTCAAAATTATTAGTGATGTTAATAAATTTAAATGTAATTGTTACTAGTTCAACTTTTAAAATATTAAAATATCATAAAAAAACCGTATTTATATCAAAAGGCTGAACAAGAGGGTCAATCCTTCTATTAATAATGCTTCTTTAACTTTATCATTGATTTGTTTTCTTCTTTTTTTTTTCTTTTTTGCTTTAAACTGAATTATTGAAATAGACATATGAATTTTGGCTATCCTCAATTGATTTTCTTAATTAAGTCAGTTCGATTTAATTATAAAATTAATTGCTTCAATTCAATTAAATCAGTTATTTTTAAAAATAACTAAATTTTGAAAAAAATTTAATGGATTTTATCACTTTATATTCTTGACATTTTCTCTAAATATTTTAGGAATATATTATAATCTTATATATATGGGTCGAAAGTTTAGAGCAAAAGAAACTACAGAAACCTAATAAATCAACCGAGATATAATATATTTATTTTAGGTTTAATTCAGTATAACTTGATAAATTTTTATGTTTACATATAACTAATTGGATTTTTATGTTTATTATTTTACTGTCATCCAAAATATATTTTCTCATGACCTTTTTTTATTGAAATCAATATTTATCATGATAATTATTATTTTAATTAGGATCGACATTTTTATTCAATATTTCTCTTTACTTCGCGTTAACATTTGACATCAACTTACCCTTTCTTAAAGAGTGAAGAAAAAAAATCCAAGCAAACACTCGTAAGTCATTGGAGGAAACTAAATTTTATATTTTAAAATCTGTATTGCACAAATATTATTAAATTTTATTATTTTAATCTGTATTGCATGAATATTTAATTAGAAAACTAATATGTTAATTAATATATTATTAAATATAATTAATATGCTATTTTTAAGGATAGAATTAGAATTATTATCTAATTAGGTAACTAATTAATTAGTTCATAAAATATTAAAATATAATTAATATGTAATTACTTAGGATTAAAATTATTGTGTAATTAAATATATAAATTTATAAATCAATAAATTAATAGAATAGCCATAAGATTACATATAAATTTGAATTATATATATAAAAAATAAGTATATATATCAAACCAAAAATATCTTATGTTAAAATAAATACACATATCAAAAAATTTATATTTTAAAAATTAATATATATATATATATATAAATTTGTGAGATCTAAATTTTTTAATATATATGTTTACTTTCCGACATATAAATTTTTTATTCTAATACATATATTTTTTTGACACATGAGATTTATACTAATTTCATAATTTTTTCTATTAATTTATTGATTTATAAGTTAAATTTCTAATTAAATACCGACTCTAATATTAAGAAATAATATATTAGTTATATTTTAATATTATATTAACTAATAAATAGTTTTCTAATCGGATAATGATGCTATTTTTATAAAAAAATAACATATTAACTATATTTTAATATTATATTAACTAATAAATTAGTTTTATAATTAGATAATAATTCTAATTTTAAAAAATAATATCTTTAATATTGTATTCAATACTAAATTAATTTTTTAACTGTATGATAAATTTTTGATCTTAAAAAATAGTAATATCGATTATATTAATTTATTAATTTATATAATATTAAAATTAATTAATAAATTCTTTTCAAATAACTTTTATATTATTACATTAATGAAATTTTAAAAAAATTAAGGACATTTAAAAATAGTTAGTTTGCTATTTTCTTAAAATTTTATAAATTTATATTAAATATTAAAAGTTTATTAAATTGTATCTATCAACTTATTTTAATAATCAAAATGATAATAATAGTCGTGCAACGTATGAATAAATAATTAGTATAAATTAAGTTTATAGACAAATTTAATTGAATTTTAATATTTAACAATTATTTATAATATTTAAAAAGTAAGTATAAATTAATTATTTTGACGTATCTTTCTTAAAAAATTTAATATTATAAGATTTTGTTGGTTTAAAAATATTATTAATGTAATAATATTATAATTTTAAAAAATATTTATTAATTATTTTTAGTATTATATAAACTAATACTATAAATATAATTAATATTACTATTTTTAAGTTTATAAATTATTATATGATTACAAAACTAACATATTAATTAGTAAAAATATTTAAAATATTATTTTTTAGAATTAGATTATTGTATAACTAAAAAAGAAATTTATTAGTTAATATAATTTTAATAATATAATTGATATTCTATTTTCAAGAATTAGAGTTATTGTTTAATTAGGAATGTGACTTATTAATTAATAAATTAATAGAAAAAATAAGTTACATATGCTTAAATTTTATATGTCAGAACGCATATCAAAAAAAAAATTTTATGTGTCAAAATATAGTCATACATGTCAAAAAATTTTATGTCTCAGAATTTAATATATATTAGTCGTTTACTCATGCATTGCATCGTTATTATTATTTTGATTATTAAATCAATTTGATAGATACAATTTCATAAAAAATTTAAAATCTAAAATTAATTTATAAAATTCTAAAAAAATAGCAACCTAATTATTTTTAAATGTATTTAATTTTTTAAAAATTCTAAAATTTTATTAATGTAATAATTTTAAAAATTATCTATTAATTATTTTTAATATATACAAATTAATATTCAATATAATTAATATTAATGTTCTTAGAATTAAAAATTAATTATATAATTAAAAATTAAATTATTATTAAATATAATATTAAAAATATAATTTAAGATGTTATTTTCTATGATTAGAATTATTATATAATTATAATACTAATTTATTAGTTAATATAACATTAAAGTATAATTAATATGCTATTTTCTAGAATAGAATTAGTATTATTATCTGATTAGAAAATTATTTATTAGTCGATATAATATTAAAATATTATGAGTATTAGGATTAGAGTGAGTGTTTAATTAAGAATATAACTTATGAATCAATAAATTAATAGAAAAAAATTATAAAATTACATATAAACTTGAATCTCATGTGTCAAAATTAAGTATACATGTCAATTATATAAGAAATTAAGCATACATGTCAAAAAAATTTTAAGTTGCTGAAATTAATATATATAGATAAGATAGCAGAGTCTGATTCAAAAAATACAAGTTTATAATAATTAAAAGCATTATAGTTAATTTTGTTTAGTCAAGTGTACATATTATTAAAAATATTTACAAAAAATATTTTGAGAAAGTAGGATTTAAAATTTAAATTCCACAAACAAAAGATTTTTAATTTCAAAAGCATAATTATAAAATTATAATTTAATTATTAAGTATAATTTTAAAATAATAATTATTTATTATAAATTAAAACATTAATCATATGAGATCTATTTAAAAAAAGTTATTATTAATAAATTTTAATAAGGATAATGTTATCCAAATAAATAAAAAGATCGAACTAGCTACCGGTTAATAAAAAGAAAATTTAAAGTAGAACTGATACAATGAGTAACTCATTAAAACTATATAAGCTTTAATACTGCTAAATGGTTTAATATAGCTGTTTAGTAAAAAAATAAAATAACTCTAAATTAAACACCCATTATGATTATCTTCATTAGTTTTTCATCATGATCTCAAAATAATTGAATACTTTGATGAATTTTATCACTTTATATCTTGATATTTTCTCTAAATATTGATGCACATTATATGTTTTGTTTAGAAATCAATTATATAATATATAAATTTATGAAAATAAATTTAATGAGCATTAAGGATTGCAACTTTTGAAACTTTATGGAAATAATATCAAATCAAATCAAAATTAAAAGGAGCGAACAAGAATAGAGATTCGGTATCAAATTTATTTTAAGTATACAAATGTTATCATCAAAATATATTATAAGTATATTCAACTTAAATTCAAACAAATTTATAAATTTAATAATATATAATATCTCCGATTATATTATGAGTATATAATGAATATATGCTATTATTTCTGAATTTATTAAAATTTATATATTTGCTGCACAAGTACTATAGATTCTAATAAATAAATTTAAGGGGTAATTACTATTTGTCTTTGTGTTTTTTCATATTATATTAGTCGTCCTTAAAATTTAAATATTATATTTTTTTATCATTCTATTTTATAATTTTATACTAAAAATTAATTTTCATAAGAATTTCTATTAAACAACAGTTAACTAGATTTGGTTTTATATTATTTGCCCATTGATCTTTGGTGTAATATCTAGTATATTAATTTTTAATTTTTAGTTATTTTATCTTTTATTAAATAATTAATAATGAATTTAAATATTAAATTCACGTGTATGAAAAAGGAAACTGACCTCAAATAATTATACTATAATCAGTTGGAAAAATTCATGATTTATTGATTTTTAATTAGTATAGAATAAATTGTCTGAATAATTGTCTAATTGACCGGATAATATTGATTATTTTGGGAAAATAAATGATTGGTTGTCATAATTGTGTTATAGGGCCTTAGTGTAACTTGAAATTTTGAGCCAAGTCATTTATTTTAGCAAATGATTATAGTATTAGACTGAAAAAGTCAGTCGCTCATGTGTAAATGATTTTTCTTTTAAGGCAAAAAGTGTCCGGTAATAGATGCTGTATTCATTTCTTTAATGTTCTTGGATATAGTGAATATTGCATAATATGTTATTATTATTATAATTAGTTTTAGTAATAGGCATTGCAAAACACCCATAAATTATAATCATAATCATAATTATAATTATTTCATCCACCCTACTACTAACTCTAATAATTAATATTATTATTGAAATTGCTAATCTACTAAAAAATATGATAAATTTATTTATTATTAGCTTTAAAAAAATTAAATATTTTTATTAGTAAATAGATTCTTCTATTTACAAATATAATAAAACTTAAAAAATTAATATTTAATATAAAAATACTTATAATTCTGAATTTAATAAATTTTATCTTAATCTAATCTAATAATTTAGTTAATAAATTTATAAATTAATTCGATCAATTTATTTAAAAATAAAAAGTGAAATTTAAATCAATATTGTAGTATAAAAATTACGTTAAATCTTTTTTATGATTTTAAATTAATAATAATTATATTTTATTTTATGAACAACAATAAATTTCAGTTATTAAACTATTATTATTATTATTATTATTATTATTATAGAAATTTACTAAAAAAATTCTTAGATATTATTTTATTTATGGAATCAAAACTAGGGATGTAAAAGTTTGATTTTCAAATAAAAGGGAGATAGCTGCAATTAAGATTATACTTTAAGAGTAAACATAATTTTTTCTTTTCTTTTCTATAAAAAACTGAAGAAGCACTTGAAGTCAACATTCAAGAAAATGCAACAAATTGTTTGCAGTTTCCTTCACCGCTAACTATAATTACGAGGAACAAAGATGATTTTGAAATAAATAAAAAATATTTTATGATTTCATCGTCATTTTATAATTTTTAGTATATAATATTGTTAATATAAAAAAAGATACGTGGTTAAAAATCGTGACAAAAATAAGTATTCTACTATTAAAAATGTCGATTGGTAAGGATTTAGTTATCTTCACTCCAATGAGCTATTATTATTATATTTCCCGTATTTGATAATTTAAATTTAGAATTTAACAACTCAAAACGTCATTGTTTGACCATTAAATCGATATATGATTATATCAATAACTTCTTAACTGTAATTTAACGGTCAAATAATCAAATTAGGAGTTGTGAAGCTCTAAATTTATGTTATCAAATATGAGTAATATGATAATAATGGCTAATCAGAGTGAAGGTGACTGAATCCTTGCAAATTGAGACTTTTAATTGTAAAATCTGTTTTTAAGATATATCTTTTTTTATTTGAAAAAAATCACATACTAAAAATTATAAAATGGTAAAATCACCTCCTACTTTTTCTATTTTATCCCAATAATTTTGGTTGATTGCCGTTTTGTTTTAGATACAATCAAACCAATAATACGAGTGATGAAAGTTGCAAAATTTCATGTTTGTATTCAGATGTGAAATGTGAAATCATTGGAGCCAATGGTGCAAGCTTCAAACCATGTATTTTAGTATGGTGAAAGTGAGTCTCCCTGCCTAACACCCCTCTAAGGAAACACATTACCAACATTAACTCCATTAAGGAATACTAAATAAGTCATTGTAGTAATATAAGACATCACAAGATCCACCCAAGATGGAGCAAAACCTAAAACTTGAAGAACTCTCCAAATAAAGCTCGACTTTAATCTATCATACGCCTTAGCCATATCCAGTTTAACTGCTACCATACCCACACAACTGGATAAATTATTTTTTTAAAGCATGCATGGACTCAATCCCAAGCATAATATTATCTGTAATCATTCTACTAGGCACAAAGTCACTTTGTTCTTCTAATACTAAAAGCGACAGGATACTTTTCATATGATTCACTAGTACTTTAGAGACCAACTTATAAATTACATTACAAAGACTTATCATATGTAAATCCATCATACGCACAAGAGTTTAACCTTCGGAATAAGCACAATATTAATATGATTAAAACATGGAGGAATAGGCATGCCATTTAAAATAGCCAAACAAGTAGAAGAAACATCACTCTTAACAATGTTCCAAAAATTGACATAAAAGGAACCTATTAAACTGTTCGGACCTGGAGCCTTGTGAGGATCCATCTGTAGTAAAGCCTCCTGAATCTCCACCTGCTGAAAGGGCTGTAGAAATGCTGAATTCTGGCTCTCAGTCACTCTACTCCACATTCCAACAAAAATTGAATCATCCATCACTATCCATAAGAAGAAAATAATGTTAAAATAGTTTAGCACAATATTACCCATACTCATATCATCTGAGACCCAATAACCATCAACATCATATAGTCCACGAATGGTATACCCTCGTTTCCTCTAAAAATCCACTTGATGAAAAAAAATCTGTTGTTACAGTCTCCCTCACGAAGCCATTGAATTCAAGCCCTTTACCTCCAATACACTTCCTCTTTCTCCAAAAGGCTATCCATACGCTATTGCAGATGTAAAATCTGGCCTCTTTCATTATCAGAACCAGAAGATTGCTTCAACACTGTTATCTTTTCCCTACATTCTGCAATTTCTTTTAATAATTGGGAGTATTTATGTCTTTCTTAAACATCCAAATATGAAAGATAAGAAGAAAGCCACTTAACGATATCGCCACTTCTCGCAAAGCGTTGCCATGCCTCATTCATCGTTTCTTTACAGTCATCATGTAGTAGCCAAAGCTGCTCAGACGGCTTAAGACGAAACTGATTTTGATTACTTGACCGTAGTCCACAAGATAAAAAGATTGGGCAATGTCCCTCATCGGAGGTTGCAAATGCAATACTTAAAAATGAGGAAACCTCTAAAGCCAAGCTTGTGAAGCTAAAAAACGATCTAAACATTCCTTAACAAAATGATTCGTGCCTCGTCCCCTCTCTTATGTAAATGCATGCCCCAAAAACCCCAAATCAACAAGACTACAATTTGTAATAGCATCTTGAAAAGCATTGATAAGTGTAGTAGGATGAGCTCTTCCACCACTTTTCTCAGATTCCAATAGCAACTCATTAAAGTCGCCACCTGCCAGCCATGGAAACGAATTAATAGAGGGCAATCTTCGTAGAAGAGCTCAACTCTCATCCTATAAGATTGATTAGGATGCACATATAGTCCTATAAAATGCCAAATATCCAAACCAAGAGATTGTATATTAACATCTATATAGTAGTTAGAGAAAGATACTACGTCCACTTCACAATAATTCAACCATATTAAACCAAGACCCACATAATCAGATGCAGCTCTAACAAAAAACCATGAGCTATACCCACCTCGCTTTGAACTTTGTCGAACTTAGAAGAATTACAAATTATTTCAATAAGAAATACTAAAATCGGGTGCCTTTCCTTAACTAGGGACTGTAATTGTCGTACTGTAAGCTGGTTCCCAAGGCCCCTACAGTTCCATACAAGGCAACTCATTGGTGAAGGCGGGCCTGCCAAACAAGACCTGCCTCTTGCTTGTTTAAATCACTGACTACCATATTTTCTTTCTGAAATGAGGCCTCAAACATAGTAGCCAGAACTACCACCCTTGTTTCTTCTATTTCTTTTCTTTTTTTCATGGGCCTATTAAGTTGAGAAACAAGCCTAGAGACACTAGGCTCAACTGCAACAAGAGCTTTTTCATTTCCAGATAAAATTGGTTTTGGAGTCAACATAGTAGCATTCAAACTTATGTTTCCATCATGGCTAACCTTTCTAACCATTTCATCCAAATTCGAATCATGGGCATCTTTATCGCCTCCACCCACATCCCCTTCCAAACGGTTCTCCTTCCAACCTGCCCCCTGAAAATATAATTTTGAGCGTGAAACTAACTCTTTATTATAAATTTAAAAATAAAAAATTCATTAAAATCTTATTTCTTAAAAATAATTCTTTAAACTAAAAAAATCTAACATTTAAAAATATTATAATACAATAAACATCAGCTTCTCAAAAAACAAAAGGCAAAAAAAGATAGCTATTTATGTAGTTATTATTTTTCTATTCTTATATTAGTCAGGAAGCACTTTACGAAAACCTCTTCTATGATAGTATAATATAATAACAAATTAAAGAAAGGAAAGAAAGATAAAGAGTAATTTCACCAAGACTGAAAACATGGCAAGTAATTTGTCATTATAGTATGTGGAGGTAGCATAATTGGATACAACTTGCTATAATAGGTTGTTACATGTTCTGCTTTCAATTTTGATTGTCCAGCTACAAGTATTACTCAAACTCAATTTCTCCTTTACAAGTGCAAAACCAAATTTAGTAGACTTTGCTGCCAGCTTTTTAGCTCACTAGAAACTAAATATGCCAACAATTAGCAGGGAGCCGGGAACCAACTTGGCAGATTGCATGCTTACAAAAATGAACAAGATTATCATTTTATTATATACTTGATCTAATTTATTTCTCCTAGATTAGAATGATAGCTTGTTTTGTGCTTAAAAGTAGTATGTAGAGGACTTAGCCTAATGGACACACATGAAAATAAATTATTGTTTTTATGGGTCTTTTAAGTGTGAGGTCTATTCTTTTTTAGAATAAATTCTGATTTCGCCACTAACTTTAATTTTTAGATTTTTAATTTAGTTACTTTTTAGATGGCCTAATAATTAATTATATCATAAAATTTATATTTTTAATAATTTTATCCGATTGTTTTAAAAGTTTTCTAAAAAATACCTATACTTTCAATGTATTTTTAAAATCATTTTTTGATAATAATTTTTAAAATATTACAATGAGAAAAATGAGATGGCAAATTAATACTGCTTACTAACATAAAATTTAGTGAGTTAATAAAAAAATTATTGCATTTAGATTTAAAATATGTGAAAAAATGCACATACATGATATTTTTAATGGTCATATTTTTAAGTCTATAATAAATTCATAATTATTATTCTTTTAATAAGTACAATCGACCTCCTGTATCATTTCTTTTACTATTAAACTTTAAAAATTATCATCAGAAAGTATTTTTAAAGATAAATTAAAAGAATGAGTATTTATTTTAAAATTTTAAAATAATTGGATAAAATTATAAAAATGTGTAAAATTCAGAATGACAAGCTCAGCAGCCAAATTAAACTTTATTTTTCTTTTTCAATCGAATCAAGTATGGGGTTCACTAATTGAAGTCTAAGGTTTAAACATTGGAAAATCAAAGGTTAAGATTGAACTAAGATTCGTAACTGAATATAATATTAAATATTTTATAAACTATATATAATTAATAGTTTTTCTTTTATAAAGAAAAATAATCACTTTCATTCAAAAAAGATTAAACAGAAACCTGAACCATGGATAAAAAACCTTCCAAGTAAAAACCCATTAGGAAAAACCTTAGAAGGAAAAAAAAGAAAAGAAAAAGAAAGGTATATACCAACGGCAAGCATTATAGCTCATTACCGAATAGACATATCAGCTAAAAGAAGGTATAAAGGGGCTTTCATTCTCAAGCCAAACCTATTCAAGAGTCATGTCTAATATCAAATCTAGCTAAAGAATGAGCAACATCATTACAAGTCCTACGAATGTGAACAAAAGAAATAAAACTAAATAAATCAGCAAGCATGTGAATGTTACTAATAATAAGATGGTACTCCGACAGTCCGAACCCTATCACGAATCATGCCAACACCATATTCTCCATTTAGACTCCACAGCCACATCAGATAAATCACAATTAATTGCAAAACGAAGACCCTCTCGAATTGCCAATAACTCTGCCACAGTAGCCGACGAAACCGTAGCCATGGATTCTGCTAGAGCCGCCATATGTACAAGCCCCCTCGTGACATGAGTCTTCAAAACCAAAATCACAACGACAATGGCTAGGACCAACAGCCACATGGTAAGCTATTAGATTCACATGAGCAGGCAGAGTATCTAAACATGCATGCATGCCACGATTCACATGAGCAGGCAGAGTATCTAAACATGCATGCATGCCACGTAAAGATATTTTCATCTTCCATGGAATGCTAAGACTCCAGATAAATTTCCACCAACCTGTCATCCTATAAGAGTGAGATGAAGAACTATCGGGCAATTGTCCAATAAAATATGCACTTTTAACGAAGTAATTATCTCTAGAATCAAAATGCCAACAATGAATGAGAATTGTAAGTATTAATAAATCATAATAAAAACAAAGAATTTTGTTAAAATTATATAGTTATAATCCCTATAATTTAATATTTTTAGGACATAAAAATCTATTAGTTAATTAACAGTGAATTATGTTATTATCAAGTTATCAAAATTATATGTTTTGCTAATTTCTTTATCTAATCAAACTGGCAATTTAGTATATATATTAATTTAATAACCAAGCCTACTTAGTCTAATAAAATAATGGACCGCATGCACTTCTTAACATAGACCTAGTACACATATTTCTAATTAATTTGCTTATAAACATTTAATCAACTACAACCCAATAATATATAAGATTTTTATTGTACTTATCCCTTAATGCCTTGTAAAATCATCAATATACTTAATTAACAATATAGATTAAATGTATTACTAATTAATTTGCTTATGAACATTTAATCAAATAAAATTCTACAATATTTTAAGCATCACATCCATGTACTATATATTTAGTAATAAGTTATTAATTTATATAATGAGTGGAACATATGGAAACTCTTAATGGTTTTATAATATTATCTTATATTATAAATATCTTGAGTTTATTAATTTACCCTATTAAACCAAATTGAAAAAATATTATTTTATCGTATACTAATTTATCATATTGTAATTAAATTGATCAATGTTTAATACGTAATATTTAAAATTTATTTATATTTATAATATTTTACCTAATAAATATTAGTAACTTTTGTATTAAAAATTTATTACTTCCATCTAATTTATCAACTAGAAAAGTTGAGAAAGTTAAAATACAAAGACAAATGAGGTTAAAATTAATATATTGCCTGCCTGAAGTAAAATATGACAATTTTATGCAAAAATATTTAGATTTCTTTTTCTCTTTCTTTTACGCTTTAAAATTAAACTTAATAAATATAGTTTTATCACACAAATAATTTTAGTTTTAACAATAAATTACTAAGATAATAATCAAACATAAACATAATAAACCTTTTTCTAATGTATATATTGATAAATTGTAATATTGTTATTTAAAAATCAATATGGCAATATAAAAATAGTTAAATATTAATATAACAGTTAAAAGTAAATAAAAATATTTAAGTTTAATACGATAAACTTCAAACATATAAGTTGATGTTTTAAAAAAATAATATATAGTAAAATATATAGTTAAAATTTGAAGTTAAAAATATTAAAAGAATATAAGTGGGTGATTGGTTTAGAGGTTATCTAGAGCTGGTGACTGTTTCTCACTCAACAGCTGTATAAAACCCATTTGATAGACTTAGAAGCTAGCACCTAATAGCTGATCAGCTGATGATTTTATCAGTTCTATTTTAATTCTTTATCAGTTCTATTTTAGTTCTATTTTAATTCTTTATCAGTTCTATTTTAATTCTTTTTCAATTAATAGCTGATTTAAATTTTTTATTTATTTTGATAATATTATTCTATTAAAAATTATTGATAATATCTAGCTTAAGTTGATATCATATAAATAATTTTTTATAATTTATAATAAATAATTATTGTTTAAAAATCATATTTGATAGTTAAATAGTTATGATATTTATAATTATGACATTTGAAATCATTTAGTGAATTAAAATTTTATTAAAAAGTTTAGAAATATTTTTAATAATAATGCAATTAAGTTGAATAAAATTAATAATAATATTTTTAACTATTATGAACTATTTTATTAATTCATACGACTGAAAATAGCATTATAAAATAAAATACATTAAAAGATAAATTATATATCCAATGGTCATTTAACATACTAATATCAATAAGTAATAGAATTTTATCAAACGATTTAATTTATCAGCTATCAACTATCAACCAACAACAATCGGTTATATTGCTTAGCCAAGCGGAACACATGCCCTAAATTATTTTTATTATATAAAGTTCTACTAAAATTATACATGAAAAATTTATGAAATATGGCTATTTTATTCACAATCAAGTTATTAAATATTAAGTTATGTTTAAAATTTATGAATTCATAATATATTATATTCTTTTTTATATATAAATAAAATATATGAATCATTTATATAAATGCTATAGAATCTGTCTTTCACTTATATTTATAAGAATTTAAGGGTATTAAGTTTGAATCCCAAACGCTACATTACTATTTAATTTTTTTTTTAAAAATAACAAACTACCATATCGCTCATCAAAATCTCACCAACCAACCGATCGACCAGTTCAATAATTAGTATCAAGTTTATAAAAAAAAAAAAAAAGATTTGTCATCAAACTGAACTAATTTTGATCCGATTTTTCTCAGATTTTTCAATTTAATTAATCGGTTCAATCCGGATGCCATAACTATATTGGTGCAAAGTTGATAAAAAATGCTAATTGACTACCTTAAATAAAAATGATAGATACAAATAAAATCAAATAAATATCTTCCTGTTTTATTTGACCGGACAATGGAAGACCAACTTAAAAATATTGATGTACTGTTCGGAGAACTATTATCTATGTCATGTCCAAAAGAAAAAGGGTATCCTCCAATAACTTGTAACCACCATGAATGTGCTCACCGAAAGATTTGGCCTTCGCACCTGAAAGAAAAGAAGGGCAAAGTACAATCTGACCTATCACACTCATATTTTATCTACAATATGGATCCTACCATTCACTTTTTAGGTCAATATAAGAGAGCCCAGTCCCCCACTCACACATATAGTAGTGCCATTATCTTCTTAGCCCATTAATGCTTTAGACTTTGAGTTCAGATCACCCATATAAATGCATGTATCACATTATATTGCTGGTCACCATCTAATAGGGCATAGAAAAAAGAAAGAAAAAGAGAGAAACAAAATTATTTTCTTTTTCTTTATTCAACAACTGACATGCTAAATGTTTTTTTTTTTTCCTTAATTAAGATTTTAAGAATTTTATATTTATATAATTTATCATTCATAAAAATTTTGTCTGAAACACATTCTAGATTAATTCTATAATATAAAAGAGAAATTTCTTTTCCTTCTTCATTTTACTATCAAGAATTGTTTAAGCTAATGTTAATTCAAAAATTTGGACACATTTCCATGTAATTATACCAACTAAGATGTGGTACTGAAGTTGTCTAAAGGAATTCATATACAACTAGTTAGATTGAGATAATTAATTGCATCAAATTTGTCACAGTGATTTAGAAAAAGAAGTTTGGAGATTGGTGATGTTTGAACAGTAATTTCTATTTTTAAAATGTTAGTCTAATTTTAGGAATAAACTACTATATGTATTGATATTTGAGGGATGACATTCAAAAATGTCAGAAAAGAATAATGAAAAAGATTAATTATTTAAACATGGAATCCTCAGATTCCTCAGTTAGTAGGAGGAAAAAACACATGGTCATATCATATCGCTAATTCTAATTGGTGTGAACTGGTAAGATTTATTGGGATTAATTAATTCATTAATTGGATTAGTATGCAGCTATAGCCGAACAAGCAAATTTTTATTAGCCATTTGGTGAGAAATTATTATGTTAATCTACCCTATAAGCTTTAAATTAATTAGATAACTTTTATATTTTAACTCTCTAGTTTGAATATACTAAACAAACACATTTTAGTTTAATTTGTTCCAATTCTTACCTCTGTATTTGACGTATAATATTTTTATAAAATTATTTTATTAATCAATTGCGCAATTTCAAACCAGTTTTATAAACATTATACATCATATTATGTGAAAAAAAGTTGTAATAAATTAAGACAGGACTATGAAATATTATTTTAAACTGAATTAATTAACTAATAACATGTCTTTAAATCAAACCACATCAATAAATTTTAAAAAGGTATGTTCCTTCTGTTAAGAAATTTAAAAAATTTATCATAATTAAAATCTGATTTCCATTTTTTCAAAAAACAAAAATTCATCAATTTCAATAAAAAATTTTATCCAAAATGATTTTCTCATGCTAATGAATCAACTGGTAAATCAAATGACTTGTGCAGGCTATAATATATTGTTTCAATAAACACTAAGAAACTGTTGCAAACGAAGAATTTTCTGCTAAGGTTTTTTTGTTAATTTGCAATTTTTCGGTCCTAGTTTTTGTCCAACTAATTCATGACATGAAAGATTCGATGTGATAATAAGAGCAATAGCTTGTACATGAGGCAGAAAATACCTAAATAGTTTTCTAGATTGGCTAATAACCGATTAAAGAATGATAAGCTATTAATAGTGATTTCTCGGTTGACTTGTGGTTCAAAGCCTTTATAAAATATTAGTAACATCAGATAGTATTCTTCATTTCAATGGCTAAATTTACAAAAAAATATTAAAAATATAAGAGAATTGAATTATTAATGTATTATATGCTTATAAATCTTATTGTAATACTTTAGGTAGCGCTTTGAGATCACCCTATTCCTACTCAAAGTATGACAATATGTATAAGAAATTTCCATTTTACCTGAAAGGACCTTTATATGATATGTTGAAGGCGTTTGATTCAGATGTTTGATACAGCTGGTAGCTGTTTTTCACTTAACACCTATATTAAAGCATTTGGTAAAAATTTAAAAAACAGCAGCTGATAACTGATTTAGTCTCAATCAGTTGTGGATTGTATAAGTTCTGTTTTAGAGCTTTTTCTTATCAGCCGATAGCTGATTTAATTTTTTATTTATTTGGACACTATTATTCTTAATAAAACTTATTAACAATAACTTATTTTAAATTGATCATATATAATTAAATTTTTATATTTTAAAATAATTAATTATTATTTTGAGACTATTCTTAATAGTTAAATAATTATAATATTTTTAAAATTATGGTATTTGAAATTAGAATTTTTTATTAATAGAATTTAAATTTAAATTTCTATTTTTAAAATATTTATATATATATTTTTAATAATAAATACAATTGAGCTAAAGAAAGTTAACTATAAAATTTTAATTACTATAAGTTATTTTTATTAATTTGTATCATTAAATATAATATAATAAAATAAAATATATTTAACGATAAATTATACCTTCAATAGTCATCTAATATACTAACAGCAACCGCTAATAAAATTCTAGCAGGCGATTTAATTTATCAGCTATCAGCCATCAGCTACCAGCTGCATTGATCAACTGAACCAAACAGACCCGTTATATTGTTAGGACTTTTACATATTCTAATAAAATTTTATCTATTTGAGTTCCACTACTATTAGTTTTGAATTCGATATGTAATTCTAATAAGATATGGACCTAGTCAAATTTGATTTACTCGATGCAGCCTACACAATTTATTATGGTTCGTTATCACTTTCTTTTGATTTTTCATTCTTGATAATCTTTAGAATATATAATCAGTTGCTTGATCGAATAGTTATGGAAGATGACAATTCTTAAAGTTTATTTCATATTTTGTTCATTATCTTTTTGTTGTCCTTTAATGTACCAAGGAAGGGGTTTGAATTGGTGTTTGGAAATTTAATGAGCAATTACAATTTCGACCAAAGATAAGATAGAGAGAGAAGAAAATAACACAAATATTTATAGTAGTTCAGGTTAACTAACCCTATATCCGCTCTCTAGTCTCCAATTAGATATTTCATTATCAGCGATCCCTTAGGGAGTAAAAAATCAAACCCAAGTGTTTTCAAGCTCATACTCAAGCTTATACACCAGGAGTTTTCCGGAGTTCATTACCAAGTTTAGTGTTTTGGCTCACACCAAACCTCACAAGAGTTTTTCTTAACTAGGCTAACTCTTAATCCCTTTCTCAAGTCTTTAGGCTAACACTCAACCTTTGCAAGTGTTTGAAGCTCATACTCAAACTTTTACAACAACCAAATAGAAAGAAGTTAATGTAAGAAAGGTGTAAAATTGAAGAGCAATATATGACACTTAAGAATGTTATTGATCAATCATAAATGTCTCTCAAAGGGGTATATTTATATCCCCAAAAAGCTAAGGAGATGTTACTCTATAAATCTAGGCCATATCTTTACTTAAAGCTCTAGATAGTGCATTAAATATATTGTCAAAGCATATTCATGGTTGTTACACTTAAATCACACTCACAACTGCCATATCATGCTCGAGACTGCCTTGTTGCGGTCCCGATACTTAAAGGTGTAATGCCTATAATCCACGTGGCACTTCATGGTTCACCGTGTCAGAAATAATCGTTGGCGGTCTTTCTAGCGGGTACGAACGTCATGGTCGCGATCTTGATATTGTGGTCACAATGTCACCTAATTAAGGAATCTGAAGTTGTGAGCTATGTCGTGGTCGTGATGGTGGCTGCTATCTTCTCTGCCCTCTATTTCTCATTTCTCATAGTCACGAACTTGCCTCTGTTTCAACGACTATGAAATTATGAATGTCATGATCCCGACTTGCTGATGGCGATAATGGTTTAGAAGGTGAAAATGAAAACTAAGCTTTTGAGCACTAAGTTAAAATCCTACAAAATAGACACTTGAGATATGAAATTAGTACTACTCAATTTGATTGTTAAGATCAAAATCAAGAGTTCTTAAATTATAAAATGACCTAGGCTAATATATTTAATTATGTTTTCCATAAAGGTTAAAAAAGGGAGAGCATATTTAAATACGGTGAACTTTCTTTTTCTTTTTGATTGAAGTAATAAACTTGATGATATGTTATATTCTTATTGGTTTAGTTTATAACTTATGTGGTAGATGAAGGACTTATTTGGATTTATAACTAAATATTTCTTAAAACTACTTTTTCATCCAAATCAATTTTTTTTTCTCTTCAATATAAGGATAAAGACCCTCTAAGTCTATTTAATAATTGATGCATCAATTAAAGAATTATGAGATCACCTGAAAGGCTAATGGATCACCTGAAAAGCTATAAGATCGCTCGAAGAGCTATAAGATCATATAGAGAACTATAAGATTGCCCGAAAAGCTATGAGATTGGACATAGAACTATGGAATCATTTGAAAAGCTATGAGATCTCCCATATATCATAATCCATGATCTCCATCAATTATCATGGTCAAATACCATGTTCTTCACTTCATGAAAAATAAGAGACCATGTCTTCACCATTTAAGACACTTTCTCCATAATCTCTAGTTGGTTTAACCTCTAAGAAGTTATCTATAAATACTAAAAGTCACTACATATGTAAGATAGATAATATAATTTGAGACCTTTAATAAAACTCTATTATCTAAAGTCCAAATAAATTGCTAACTTAGTCATTAGAATGGTTCTTGTAAAGTGCATAGACTATTTTTATATTGTTCATCCTGCAAATACCTATGAGCAATTCTTCTGTACAGATCTTTTCAATATAGATCCCGCACAGATCTCCATAATATAGATCTCCATCATCAGCTCTATCTATCGTATAGATCTTTATAGCCTTATTTCAACTCTTCAAGCAACATAGATCTCCAAGGAAGTTGTCAGATTCAGGTCTAACAACATCATTGGTACGGTAAGCATGGAATACACCCTCGAGAAAAGTTTGATTACTCATAGATCACCAAAGTAAAATGGTGGGATGAACCTAGATCGCCCAACGGCTGATAGGATGAGTTCGCCAATAGCATATGTTGATATGAGATGAGCCGGCCAAAGGCAGATTTGAGGATCTATATTAAAAGAGATTTCCAAAGCGATCTCCAAGAAAATTCTCAAAGGTATCTCCATAAAAAAGATTTCCAAAGAGATATTCAAGAAAATCCTTATAGATAATCTTCATCAGAAGAGATCTCCAAGAAAATCCTCAAAAATGATATCTAAGAAAATCCTCAAGGAGGATCTCCGAAAAGATCCTCAAAGAGGATCGCTAAGGAAATCCTCAAAGAGGATATTCATCAAAAGAGATCTCTAAGACAATCCTCAAATATGATCTATCCCAAAAAAAATTCGGATCTACATTAAAAGAGATCTCTAAAAAAAAAAAAATCCTTTGAAGAAGATCTTCACTAAAAGACTTCCACATGCTACTCGGAGTAAAAACTAAGAAACGAAACGTATGGAGATGCCATTACCTTATTCCATAAGGTATCAACATTTGTATAACAAGGAGAGTCAAATTAAAAAAAAAAAATTTGAAGTTTTGAGTATTATCCGAGTCCTTAACTCAGAAATTATGGGGGGATGTGATGCATACTCATCTAAAAAGATCTTCTAGAAAAACTATGAGATAGGCCAAAGAACTATGAGATCGCCCGAAATGCTAATGGATCACGTGAAGAGCTGCGAGATCGCCCGAAGAGCTATAAAATCGAACAGAAAACTATGAGATTACTCGAAAAACTATAATAAGATCTCTCACATATCATAATTCATGATCTCCATCAGTTATCATGGTCAACCACCACGTTCTCCACTTCATGAAAAATTGAAGACTATATCTCCCCAATTCAAGGCATTTCTTTTTTAATTTTCTCTAATTAGTTTAACCTCCAAAAAAATCATGTATAAATATTAGAATATGAAAGGGAGGTAACATACTTTGAGACTTTTAATTAAACTCCATTATTAATTTTTTTTTTTGGCATGAATTAAACTCTATTATCTAAAATTCACATATATTGCTAACTTAATCATCAGAGAGTGCCAGACCATTTTTATATTGTTGATCTTGCAGGTACTTGTCAACAATTTTTCCATTATATCTTTCATACAGATTCCACAATGTAAATCTCATTTTCAGCTCTATCGCATAGATACCCGTAATTTCATTTCGTCTCTCCAAGCAATATATATCTCCAAATTCATGTCTAACAGAATCTGCCGGAGTCTTAGTTTGTTTAACATTATCTTAAAGAGGAAAAACAAATTTACTGACCGAGAATCTAGGTTATAAGTTGGGACCTTTTACTTGACCCACAGGTCAGATTTCTTGGAAATCTTATCCAAAATTAAGTAATCCAACCGTCTTGGATATTTTTTGCAACTTGCAAAATTCAGTGCGACAATGATTCTGGTAGTGTTAGGCTGCTATTTTTCCTGATTTCTTTTTATATTGTGGTTTGAACAATTTTATTTTAATTTTTTTGCTTAGGAAAAAATCTTGTTTGAACTCTGTAGATAGGATTGGAAAATGTGATAAATATTACTATAAATATAGAAATACATTAAGTCTCAAATTGCGATAGACATTAGAGTCTGAGTTTTTGTTCGGTTGTGTATCCTGACCAACATAGTCATCCATATAAGTGGCTTTTATATGAAATATAAGATAAGAGAAAGCTTTTAAACTCACAGGAAAATCATCAGTGGTATCAATGGGAGGAGGAGTTGGTTCTGGTGGAGAAAACTCAACAGAATTCAACAAGTATGCAGCTGCATGTGCCATAGTTGCTTCAATGATATCCATTATATTTGGCTATGGTATGTTCTTTTCCAATCAAGTTCTGTCCTTTATTATCTTTTCAGCATGTCATGTGAGGACATTGATCTCATGTTTTATTTCAATTGTGACAATATCTGTCTTTCAAGTTCTCAAATAGATCATAATTTTATTTCAGTTATGACGATATCTACCAAAATATAAGGTTTTCTTGTCATGTAGATACTGGTGTGATGAGTGGAGCAATGATATTCATCGAAGACGACCTTAAAATCCATGATTCACAAGTGGAAGTCCTTGCCGGAATCTTGAATATATGTGCCTTAGTGGGTTCCCTTCTCGCCGGACGAACATCCGATTACATTGGCCGACGATATACAATTGTTATATCGTGCATCATCTTCATGCTTGGTTCAGTGCTAATGGGATATGGTCCAAATTATGGCATCTTATTAACAGGAAGGTGCATAGCAGGAATTGGTGTAGGTTTTGCTTTAATGATTGCTCCAGTTTACTCAGCAGAAGTTTCATCACCATCATCAAGAGGTTTCTTGACCTCTTTACCTGAACTTGGTATAAGTATTGGCATTTTGCTTGGCTATATTTCCAATGTCATATTTGGGAAATTGTCTTTGAAACTCGGTTGGAGAATAATGCTTGGAATTGTTGCGATACCTTCGATTGGATTAGCCTTTGGTATCCTGCAAATGCCAGAATCTCCAAGAGGGTTGATTCTGCAAGGTCGTTTAGGTGAAGCTAAGAAAGTCTTGCTCAAAGTTTCCAATTCTGAAGAAGAAGCAGAAGTCCGTTTCCGTGACATAAAAGTTGCTGCAGGAATTGATAAGAATTGCAACGATGATTTCGTCAAGCCAACCCAGAAAACCCACGGCGAAGGGGTATGGAAAGAACTAATCTTAAGGCCAACACCTGCTGTAAGACGGATACTAGTCGCAGCAATAGGAATCCATTTCTTTGAGCACGCAGTTGGTATTGAAGCAGTTGTATTATACAGTCCAAGAATCTTCAAGAAAGCTGGTATAACCGGCAAAGAAAAGCTCTTGCTTGCAACAGTTGGGGTAGGGCTTACAAAGTTTATATTTATAACCATAGCTACATTTTTGCTTGACAGAGTTGGAAGAAGGCGTCTACTGCTAATAAGCACATCAGGAATTGTAGTATTCCTGACACTGTTAGGAACTTGCTTGACAGTAGTTGAGTATCATACAGGGGGAAAAGTGATATGGGCCTTAAGCCTCAGCATTGTCTCTACCTACATATTTGTGGCATTTTACAATATTGGGTTATCACCCGTGACATGGGTTTATAGTTCTGAGATACTCCCATTGAAGCTGAGAGCACAAGGGTATAGCATTGGTGTTGCTGTGAACAGGCTTATGAACGCTACAATTTCTATGAGTTTTATTTCACTCTACAAAGCAATTACTATAGGTGGAGCCTTCCTCTTGTTTGCTGCTGTCTCTTTCATTGGCTTGTTATTCTTCTATTTTCTTTTCCCTGAGACTAAGGGAAGGTCCTTGGAAGAAATGGAAGAGCTATTTAGCAAGGGTACTAGGGCTAAAAATGAGAATGTGGAACTTCAAAATGTGTAAATTAATGATTATAATTTAGTAATATTCAGATATAGATATGAGAACCATCAAACTGTATGTCTTTTTTTTTTTTTTTTTTTTTTTTTTTTTTTCTAAACGAAGCTTTCCTTTTTAAAACTTTTGTTGCATTGAAGTCCTGCTTGGATTTGATCACCAAATATAAGATGTCTGCATTGCTGAATTTCAGACTATGCTGAATTTGCTATATGTTAAGTTGTTAATCTATTGCAAAAATTGATTTCTGAAAGAAGTCAAGAATAAGTGAGTAACCCATTAATTCTAGATTTTTAGATGACATGGGAATTGGGAAGAGCAGAAAAGGACTAGAACTATAGACAGAAAAACAAATATTACAATACTTCTACTTCTAAATAATAGATTGTGATGAAAGGCAAATATATTTTACATAATCTTTTATGCATATTGAAAGTTAAATTCCCAGCAGATGGTTCATCAAATATAAGAATAAGAAAATACTTTATAATTGAATTCCTCATTGATGTTTTATTAGGACCTTAATATGTTAAAAATTCACATTAATTAGTTAGCTATGATACTTGGTTAGAAACTAATGTTTGAAACAAAGATGCAAGAAAGAGGATTTTTTAAAATTATTATGATATGATAAATTTATAATCACAAAATACTATAAAACTAATAATATTTGGGTCCACAACAAATTTATATATAACATTATATATATATATATACTATGTATTCCATGTTCTAATTTATGAAATTTAAAAAATTATTAATAAAATTATCAATAAAACTTGAACTATTTTTGTAAAGACTGCTTTTTAATTCTTTTGGGTTTAAAAATGCTATTAAAAAAATTAATAAATTAATGTCTTTTCTTAAAAGTGGGTTGACAAAAGAGATTTAGGAAAACATTAATCTATTTATTAAAAATAAAAAATCTAAATACATATTTTTAATACCTAATACTAATCTCAATATATTATAGAAGTTTCAGTTTAAGTATAAATATTTTATTATTCAGCAACTTTTCTTATGGTCTTAATTAAGAGATCGTTTTCATATTAATATAATTCAAGAGAACACTTTTTTTCTTTTTCAGTTTTCTGCATTTTTTGTGAATCAACAAAAACTATATCCTTTTTTCTATAATTATTTTTAAATCAAAATAATTCTTTCTTTTTCTTTTTGAAAAAAAAAAAAAAAAACAAAACTATTACAGTGGCATGCATACTTTGAAGCTATAAATCTTATCGTATTCTTAAATCAATAGATTTAGGAGTTTCTCCATTAGTAGCTCTGGAAACAAAACAAATAGAAACTTTGCACAAAGACTTCAAATTAAATCTAACAACATTAGGGATGGCGGGGTATTTTTGGTTGGGTATCCACTTATCCTACCATGATAGGATGAATTCAAATAATAATAAATAAGTTTAATACATGTTTAAAATTTAATTTTACTATTTTTATCGGGTTTGGATCGAATATGAACCCGCAGGTATTCGTTGTTCGAATCCGATTATATTAAATTTTATTATTTAAAGTATTATTTTAAAATTTATTAAATTTATACTTGAATTGTATTAATATATTAAATATTTAACGTTGAATATTTAGATTTGACTAGTTTATATTTTATATTTTTTTATTTATATTAATTTTTGTTATAGAAATTTAGAATTTAATTATTATAAATGGATTTAGTAAATGAGTACTCGTTTAATTATCCGAAAGTTTAGATAAACTGGTAGAATACCTGCTACCCATTTAAATATTGATAGTTCATATTAAGTATATATAATTAAGATATTTTAGTAATTTATTGATATGTTTTATATACATAATATGTAGAAATATGTGATTTTTATCTCACTTAGTCTTCTTGTCTAATTTCAAATAATAATAGCCGAAAAAGGAGGATATGAGTCAAAAATGCATGAATGAACTTTAATTGTACTGTAGTTGTAAAAGGCTTGGAATTAATACACGTCGACTACCAAAATCACAAGCCTAGCCGAATTTATCAAAGCCCACGAAGAGAAAATTAATTAGTTATGATATAATTAATGATAGTTATATTTTAAGTTGTCTATTTTATTTTGGACAGTAAAAAAGATAACTATAATAGTGTTATGCTGAAAGAAAGGCTCTAAGAAAGGAATTTCTATAAGAAGTAGAGGTTAATAAAATAAGAGGGAGGATCTATTATTATTCTCTCGGTGAATTCTATATAGTTCATCTTCTACAATATTTAGTTAATCTTTGCATTGTTCTTTCAAGAATCAGAGAAACTTTTCAGGACGTGGAGAGTGAGAATCAATCTTCTTCATTTCTTGAAGAGCTTCTGAATTTTGAGGGAGTTTTAATTTTTTGTTTTATATATCTTATATTTTTCTATTTAATTACAATTACCATTGGATTAAATATATCATGCTAAGTTCCATAAGTATTTAGTTTGACTTTGTATTTATATATGAACCTTATATATTATGAGTTTAATAAATAATTTCTTTACCTTCATACATGTATTAATTTCATCTATTATTATTGATTGATCATCATATCAATTTAATGGTAATATTTGTTATGAAAATTTTTAGGTTAAAAGTATTAGAAACATTATTTTTACTTTAATCTATATTGGTATAAAAAACCTAAGTTGTATCATTAGCTTGTGTGACTTAGAAAAAAAACATATCACCATCTCATTCATTAGATTTGGACTTAAGAGAAATAAGGGGATTACTAAATATCTGTTAGACTAAATGATATTTTATCATATAGTTTACATTAATTATTCCAGTTGTATATTTATTTTCTAGTTATTTAATTACTTTTCTAAATCTTAAAATCATTCTAAAAATTTGGCTTAGAGTGTATAAAATTATTTTTAGTATTTTGTGTGATAGTTGGTGTTTATAATATATACTCTATAATTCTTTATGAGATTGATCTCGTAATAAACTTGCCTGTACTATCATTCGGTTCGTACACTTGTGAGTACTAAATTTGAAACATCAATATCTATAAATATATTTAATTTAAATTGATTTTAATCGAATTCAGTTAGTATGTAGATATTTCCATTCGGGTTTGTAAAAGATTAAGATAACAAAGACAATTCATTAAATGGATTTAGAATGGATTTGGATATACATTTTCTAATGGGATTCAAACATCCTTAAATGAATGGATATCTTACCCATTAATGTTGCTAAACAATATCTAGAACAAGCTCCAACCTCCCAATGGGAGTATCTAGTGTGAGGACAGCTTTAGTTTGGAGATTGCAGGTTTTACTATATAATTGAAATAAAAGATACTTCAGCTTGAATACAATTTGTTACCATTAGACTCCATTTAAATTTGCTTAGATTTATAAACTATAAATGAGTAGAAAATATTCAGTTGGATTTGAGTCGTTTTTAGAGGAGTTCGGTTCAAACTAGCCAAAATTTAGCTTGATTTGGTTGGTTTGTGAACTTATTCAAGTCTTATTTGAAAATTAAGAAAACAAATGAACCTTTCTTAGATCAGATTAGATGGACCACAATATGAAAAATGACTATCCAACACTAAATAAATATGCATACTAACTCCACGAATATTCAAACTGATGAAGAACATAAAAATTTACTAGAACTTTCAAGAGGTAAGTTATTCATAATCGATTGAATTAAAGAAAACCTCAAAAAGAATGAATAAGTTACGAAATCAACAATGTGGCAGCATCTGCCTTATTAGTTCAAAGAAAATAAGCATTAAGGAGACTATTTTAAGGGTAGAAATCAAGACTCAAACCTCATCAAACTAAAAGAGAATATTATGTAGTTAGTAAGTTAGTAATATATATATATATATATATATATATATATATATATAAATTTTGAATCTAATTTCTTTTTAACATATATACTTATATTTGATAGACATTTAAATTTATATATAATTTTATAATTTTTTATTAATATATTAATTAATAAATTATATTTCTAATTAAATATAAATTTTAATTCTAAGAAATAACATATTAATTATATTTTAATATTATATTATTAATAGATTAATTTTTTAATTAGATAATAATTCTAATTCTATTTTAAAAATATCATATCATATTATATTATTATTTAATTTGTAAATAATTTTTTAATTAGATAATGATTTTAATTTTAAAAAATAATATAATATTTTTGTTATTATTTTAACTAATAATTAATTTTTAATTTTGAACAATTTCTAATTTTAAAAATAATAATATTAATTATATTGATAGTATTACTTTATAAATATTGAGAGTACTTCTAGTTTATATAATAATAAAATTTATTTATAAATAATTTTTATATTATTATACTAATAAAAATATAAAAAATGAAAAATAAAAAATTAATTTTTATTTTTTAAAAAATTATAAATTTTATTAAATTTTATTTATAAACTTAATTTTATAATTAAAATAATAACGATAATAATAAACAAAATAAGTGACTAATGTGATTAAATTTTTTAGTAAAGTTGAAGTATTAGAATAAAATAAACTAACATTAACAGATAATTTTATTGAGCAAAAATTGACCCCACCTCTCCCACGCCAAAATAAAACAGAGAAATCACTATGAAGAGCAAAATCTAAGCAGTTTTAATTGCTATAATTATTAAAAGACAAAAAAAAAAAAAAAAAAGAGAAAAAAGAAGAAGAAAGAGAACATACAAAACGGTGCGTAGAGAATTGGTTTAAGCTAGCTTGTATTGAAACTGAACTTTCTTTTCGTCAACTTCTCTTATAATCCCAAAAACAACTCTACAGAGAGAGAGAGATTTGAGAGTGCTGACATTTGGAAATAGTCCTAGAAATGGGGCTCGGTGCTAACCTGCGCAGGGAGGTGGCGTTTCCATTGTTGTTAACGCTATGGCTTTGGCGATATATTCAAGTGAGTGAAGGGATATGGTTAAATCTGCCGGCGACAGGAACAAAGTGTGTCTCTGAGGAATTGCATTCCAATGTTGTTGTTTTAGCCGATTATGTTGTCGTTGCTAATGACCATTCTCTTGTCCCCACTATCTCTATCAAGGTTCAATCTTTTCACCGTTTCTTTATTTGGTATTTGATTCAATTCTGATAATGTATTCTCTATATATGATGGATCTTTAGAGTCAAAATTTTGAATTTTTTGGTTTTTTTGGGTTGGGTCTTGAATACCCTTTTTGGGAATTGATTTGTTAGCAATTGAATTCATTGGAAGATCTATTTTGTTCATCCATAATCCAGCCTGGTTGTGCAAATGAAAGTAATTTAGAACCTGAAGATGAGCCCATTTTTAGTATTATTAGACATTGTTTTATTGATAATTATATTGTTGTGGAGAATTGAGAATGCTAGTGTGGTCAATGCATCTCTTATATGCTCAGGGATCACTCCTGATTTTGAATTTGGCTGCTTGTTTAGGCATGTGGTATGCTGGGACTGAAGCAAATTAAAAATTAAGCCTTCGTCATTTGCTCATATTCTGCGTAGGGAAGGGAGTGATTTATATTAGAATATTTTCATTTAAAGATAGAAAGAGATAATTAAGAGGATTCCTTTTTCTTTTTTCTCAACTGATGCCTCTACAATGGAGCATGAGGATAAGGTTGTATTTCCAAAATGGAAACTTATGTACATGCAAATCAACAACCGATATTTTCTATGAAAGTGATGTAATAGTTTATTCAAATGAAAGTTTGTGATGGGATTATGTCGCTTTTTGGAGTTAATATGCTGTTAAAGAAGGATTTTGGTGTTTTGTTTTAAGGAGCATTTTTTGCCTTTTTAGAGAAACTTGTAAAGTTTTTAGTGTTGGACAAATAGGAGGCTTCAAGTAACTTGGTGCCAGAACACATGGAAAAGTAGCTAAAAGGGAAAAATTATTAAGGAATTAAACTCAGCAAATTGTCATCATAAGTATTAAATAATAGCCTTAGTTTCATCATTTAGCTGAGATGTAATGTAGCAAGAGTCTCATGTTCTTGAATGGTATAGAAACATTAAATGTGATAAACCCCAAAACTCTTAAAATTTGCTAGGAAGTAATTTGTTTCTCCTACTTGCATCATAATGTATTCGAAGGCAAGATTTTTCTCTAAACTTGTTTGTCCAGTTGGCCTCTGTTTTACTATTTCACGAATAACTTTTCATGTCAGTTTGTTTTCTTCTATAGGTTACGTCACCCTATGGGAACAATCTTCACCACAGGGAGAATGTGACACATGGTCAATTTGCATTCACAACTCATGAAGCTGGCAACTATCTGGCATGTTTCTGGATGGATAGCCATCCTAAAGGAAGTGGAGATATAAGTGTTAATCTTGACTGGAAAACTGGAATTGCAGCTAAGGATTGGGAATCAGTTGCAAGAAAAGAGAAGATTGAGGTTAGCACTCTAACTTGTTCCTTTCCCTTAACCTGGAAATAAGTAAAGACACCAAGAAGAGAGGGAGTAAAGAAACGAATATGGTAACACCTGTCGTCGGGTAGACATTGAATGAATTCTAAAAAGTGCTAGTTGTCATGATTTCTGTATCAAAAACTTGCACAAATTTTATTAATCTATAAACTGGAATGGCCAATTTTTTCTATCATCTCTTCACAATTGTGGGTAACTTGCCCTATAAATCTAGTGCAGACTGATGCAGCTGTAGATTTGTGGAATATTAACCCAAATAAACATGTTAATGAGGGAGGTGCAAGGAGTTTTTGGTCCTTAACCCTTATTAAAACAAAATTTAAGAGGTTTGAGTAGAATACAAGCTACAGATGCTTAGCTTTCATTATGGTTGATCTTGGAAGTTTTCTTTATTAGGAAAGACCTGTAGTCTAGAAGGGGTTGATATTCTTGAGATGTGATTGAATTTTCTATTGAGATTAGATTTATCTAGGGCAGTTTAAAACTTTCTTATATGCTTTTTTTTTTTTTCCTTTAATGTTTGCATGCATGCTATTTTCTTATATTGATGTTGATTATGCCTTTATTATCCTCATCTAGGGTGTTGAACTTGAGCTGAGGAAACTTGAAGGAGCAGTGGAGGCCATCCACGAGAATTTACTCTATCTCAAAAGCAGGTTAATATTTTGAAATTTGAATGTACTAGACTCTTGAGCACTTTTGTTTTAATACCTAATACTTCTCTCATCCCGGTTATGCTCGCAGAGAAGCAGAGTTGAGGACAATGAGTGAGACAACAAATGCTAGAGTTGCATGGTTTAGTATCATGTCTTTAGGTGTCTGCATTCTGGTCTCAGCTCTGCAGTTGTGGCACTTGAAGCGATTCTTTCAAAAGAAGAAGCTTATCTAGGTATTGGTAATTTTTATTACTGTTTTGGGAAAAGAGCAAATTTTGGAATTCCTTCATTTTCCTTTTATTGTACGTTGCAGAAAAATTTTGATACCATGAATAGAGTAACGTTTTTACTTCCACTGACAATGCGTTCAGTTTTCATCTTTAACAGCCTAGGCCAATATCTTACTTGTTTTTACGTAACATTTGCTATTACATCCAAGTTTAAAATTTCTGTGTTCAGAAATACTCGACTATAGTTTCTATCTTCTGCATGTATCTTCCCCTGGTACCTTACAGGATGTTCATCTAGCTAGTTTAAAACTATTTCATGGTGGATTTTCATCAGGAATTTGCAACAAGGTAGAATCAACAAAAGGGTTGGCCTGTTTGCATTGTGCATGCAAGCCTAGTAAGAGCCAATCTCAGTTGAAAATACTGTCAGGAAAGTTACAGGTTTAGTGAATTTCTCGTACGAACTAGACTATGATTAGCTGATTAGCATGTAACTATCAACATTTACAGTAAAAAGAAAAAAAAAATTAGAATTAGAAGACAAAACACAAGCTATATATTCTAAAAAATAAAGAAGAATAAAAATATAAACTTTTTTTTTAAAATACTGTAATAGAAGGAACCATGTAAGCTTGAGAAATTTTAACATCTGAGTAATCTCCAAATTTGTGCTTCCTATAGCTTTGGATACTCGTAAATGAAATTGCATAAAAACAAGATTCTCTATTTAAGAGGTGACAGATTGGTATTCATATACCGGGCAAATTACATTTACCTCCTTAAATTTTAATCATATTTAACATTTCAATAATTTTAGTTGTAAGTTGAGTTAAATGGTTATGGAGTTTTGATTCTGTATCAAGTTTTTATGTTAATTCTTACTATTTATTAACCTAATCAAAGGACTTAATAATAAAAACATTCAGTTTAGTCCTTAAATTTAATAGTGATTATCAAACTCAATATTTTTTGTTACCAATGTAAAGCAAAATTTTCCAATTCTAGCTTAATTTGATTTGAGTTACTAAAAAAATATGATCAAATATATTTTACCTTACTAAAAAATTTCAGGCATTTTAGATGATATTTATATTAATAGTTTTAATTTCATATCATTTTGATATAAGTATGAAAATCTATAATAAATTATGAGTTCAAGACTGTCTTTTCTGTTAACTTGTTATGTATTTTTAATTTTTAGAAAGAAAATAAAAATGGTTAAATATTTATTTTAATTTTAGGTATATTGATTTGATTAATTTGAAATAAAATTAAAATTGAAACGAAATCTGTTAATGATTGATATTCTTAAACACAATGCTTAAAGTTGTGGTAAATAAAAAATAAGAACAAGTTATTTTTGTGAGAAATTCAAATTGAATTATGCTAAAGTTATTATTTTTCTCTAATTTGATAATAATTAATTTGTGATGATTACATAATATTAAATTTAAGAACCAAACTAAAATTCCTTTTATTGATTGTCCTTCAACTAGGCTGATTAACAATAAAAGAAAATCTAACAAAAGAACTTAAATGTATGCATAATCAAATCTCGCAAGAAATGTAAGAACCTATATATATTCTTTTGCATTTTTAATCTTTTTAAGTTCTATTTTAACTATTCATCTCCTTCGTTATTGCTAACAGACCATAATAAGCCAAGCAAGTTAAACAGAGTAAATCGAGTTTGACTATGTATCTTATGGCCTAAAGGAGTGACATGATAACAAGACAGAATTGTTGAGTGTGGAGTAAAGGGGCACTCAGGAATCCAGATGATAGAAGTTCCCCAAGGGTAATCCAAGTCTCATTAAAGAACTGCATTTCTTGCAGAGTATAAGATAGTGATGAACGGAACAACACAGAATAAGCAGTTGCATCAAACTTCTTTAGGCAGTAAGAAAATGCAGCACCTCCTAATATCATCTTCATCCCAAAGAGTAAAACAAAGCACTCATGAGGTAATGAGTAAAAGGGGAATGGCACAAGCAAGTAGCAGGTTACCTTTTTGCGTTGTTTTCTTACCTCACTACCCTGCTGAAATTGACTGGAGAATTCCAAAGATGCCTAACCTAAGACATAGCTATATTTTCAACTATCATTCTATAAGCAATCTTAAAGCTTTACATTCATACTTTATTTTGATAGACCCCACATCCATGTTGGAACTTGGTTATTCAAGCACATCAGTTAACAGTTGTTTTTTTCTTTCTTTTTTGGGTTTGGATTCACCAGTAAAACTAGAACATGCATACTGAAATGGCTAACCAAAAAGAAGGCAAAATCAGTATGCTACCTTGAATCTGCAGGTTAATTAAAATCTCAAAAGCATGGTTATCAGTTCAATCATTAAAGAATGACCGAGGTTTGAATCAAATCAGTGGTCAAAACTGTTGATCAGTGAACATTAATGAATGATGTGCGTTGACACTACATAAATGAGGGTGCGACTTCTCCAGTTACCATGTAAGCTTTATTCTATTCGAACAATCTTGCGGTTCATGCGCTGAAACCTGCAAATATCATCGAAAAAATCATCTGCGCTGCTATGGTTGCTCTTCATTTGAAGAATCCTTATTACCATCGACGTTATATTTTTCCCAGATTTCAACAGAGACTCAAGGGTGCTCATTTTCTGTTCAGCATTTAATGGCGATCTGACTGTGATCACTACCTCCTCCAAACAAGGAATTACAAAGCCTGATTCAACCTGCAGGAAGATGAATTATCTCTGTTAATTTTGCAAATTTGAGGATTCACTAAGCATTAAGAGATTAAAAACATTGCACTTCTCAAACATCCATCATATAATTTACGTAGCGCACATTTTTCAGGCTGTTCTTCTGGCAGAGAGCTGCAAACATGGCTCCATGAACATCAAACTTTTGCAGCTTTTGATGGCTATTAAAAAATTCAACAAAGTCAACCTCTGGAAAGGGCAAAAGGGCATCAAAGTCTCCTGTAAATTCCACCTTCATGTATAGCTGCTTCACCTCACTGGCCCACTGAAGCATTTTGCTTATTGCATCCCAACACCACTGGACTCCTCTGATAGACAAAAACTCTAAAGCAGCAAGCCTTCCAAAGTCCACCATGTAGACTCTTCCTGTAAGCATTTAACAAGAGTTTGATTCAATTATGCTGATTTAAAACCATCAACCAGTATCTTTTATTGTTGACAGGTAAATAGACATGAGAATCTCAAGGTTCTTAATAGGTAACTGACACTGAAAATCAAAAGCTTACCAGCATTATTAGAAATTGAAAGTTTCCTCAAGCAGTTAGTCTCACGGACCCTAATCCAACTACAACCTTGTACTTCAAGGCATTCCATTTTTGGGCAAGTAAGGGTAAGTGAGCAATTACCCAAGCCATAAAAATCCAGTTTACATTGCTCCAAATGTAGAAGCTCAATTGAAATAGATCTAACACCTTCACAACCAAGCAACAGCAAATTTTTTAAGTTAGGGCATGCCTGCAGGGCAGCACATAATGCAGGATCTTCCAATCTAGCACCAACAACTTCAAGGTTTTGAAGCTTTGAGAAGTTATCCCACTTGGGTGAGTTTATCATTAAGACACCCCAAAGCTTCAAGGATTCCAAATTCTTTGCAGCACTAATGCATTCCAATTTTGAGGGGCTTTCAATACACGTTTGGTATTCGGCAAGATTGTCCATTCTAAGTTCAAGATGTCTGAGCGACGAACCTGCAAGCAATAGCCATGAGGCAAGACCTGTGCTTGAGAATGGGCTGTATACAACAAGCTCTTCTAATCGGACAATGGAAGCTATCATCTTCCACACAATGCTATCAGGGTGATCAATGCCTGTGTGATTGTCGAAAGAGTTCCGAGGAAAGTAAAGGCTTTTGATATAAGGCAACGAATCTTTCCATCGCTTGGATACACAGTTACAAACAGCAACATCCTTTGCATTCTTCATATGTGACAGTATGTATTGAACAATTGCATCAGGAAGAGATTCCATTCTGAGAACACCAATCAAATACAGCGGACTTAACTACTGATGTTGCCAAAGAAAAACTTCATAAATGCGTACACAAAAAAGAAAAAGCTGAACTTTATCCTTCCATAGAATATCAACCATAAAGAAGATTCTGTGAAGACATTCATAAAGAACATTCCTTTCTACAAACACCAATGAGATACAATGGATTTAATAATATTGGAAAAGAACGACAACTACATAAACATATTCAATACGAAGCTGATTTTTATGCATCCATTAAGTATCAACCAAAAGAAGATTCTATTGAGACATTCACTAAACTAAATATAGAGAGAGCTTTAAAACCGAACACCAAAATTGACCATCTAACCTTAGTACTTGAATCAGTATTCCCTCCTCAGTATTGTATTATAAGTCTAATTACTAGAAAATTCTGAGCAAAAGAAGCAACCTTTAAAGCTACAAACGCAAAGGAAGGAGTTCTTTCTTCTTTAACTTGAATTTCTAGATAATTCATCGTCTCATTTGTGACCTAAGGTAGGGGTCAAACTTTTCCAATCAGCAATATCGAAACAGAAAAATGCCACTTATACATGCACTTTCTGTGAAGCACATTTCAGTATCTTCAACAAGAAAAAAGGATATTCTTCCCTGTCAAGTAAATGAATAAAGTAACAAAATCCAAAACCAAACATGAAGAACTTCATAACATTTCAATAGTCAAACTTTGAGCCACTTGTAAGAAAAAGAGGTTCCAGTGACAATGCCAAATTACCAATTTAGTTGAATGCACTATGAAATTTTATAGGTTTAGCCTCCCCTCAAATTGATATAGCAAAGACAATTACGTTATTAGGAACCCAGATGATAAAATCACATTTTAAGACAAAACCCATGAGTCCATTTCAAAAATTAATAATAATCTAATCAAAATTAATTAAGAATAATACCAAGAAACCCAAATACAAAAACAAATGGATTGCATATATATTTCACTCAATTGAATCTAAATGAATTCAGACACAAGCATCCATTGCTTAACACAAAAATCTAAACAACACCCAGTAACCAAAAAAAGCAAAAGAGAGAGCTTACAAATTGAAATTTTGAATCTGAGATTTCAAGAAAAGAGTAGATCTGATGAGCTTTATGGGATACTATTCAATTCAAGGGTTTAGTCTGTTTCCTTTTTTTTTTCTTTTTTTTCTTTTTTGAGGGTCTTCTGCGAACAGAAGTGACAGTGGCGACTTACTAAAGGTTATATAGAAATGGAGATAGTGAGCGAGAGAGAGAGCGCGCTATGTACAATGAAGAGAGGGTTTTCAAATTTTGAATAACAAACCCATTTCCAAACGGTATAAACCCACCTGCAAATGCTAAAATAGCCCGCTTTCTTTTCAAATGTTTTGAAAATCCTTTTTTTCTTTTTTTCCATTCTTCTTTTTACCATTTTTACAAAAAAAATTATATTGTTAAGAGAATTATGATTCTCTGCAACTAGATATTGTTGTGTATGGATCTCTGTTTAATCAACGGTTGAGATCATCTGAAACTTTGTGCTGTTTCTGTGGGTCCTGTTATATATTGTTGGGTTTATTTATGTTTGCTTGATCGAGTCGCTAAGGTGATTCAGAAGCTTTGTGAGTTGTGAGTGATCATGCATATGATGAGCCGGCAGTCCCTGACTTACATGCAAGTTGTCTGCTGTTAACTGGGAACCACTCCCCACATGATATTAATAATATAAGTTTTCTTTAATTCTTATTTTCTGTTACTGATATTATTTATTTATTTATTTATTTAACGAGTGTGGATAACAAAAAAAAATTTAAATTTAATTTTTTTTTAAATTAAAATAAATAAAAAAGATACACTCTTTCATTTTCGCTATTAGTTTTAAACCATTTTTATTTCTAATATTGTTCATGATTTATGTCTTAATTAAGGGTCCTATTTATTTTATTTACATAGACTCAACTAAATTAGGTAAAGTATAAATGTAGCATTTAACCCTAAATCCCTAAATGGACTAAATTAAATGATTTTCTTTCTGGTTATTGAAATTCCTTACTGCCTTTTATCAAATCTTTTCTTTCCATAATAATTATAAGAATAATAAGAGAGAGCTTGGTTTTGAAACAAAAATAAAATAATAATAAGGGGAGCTTGGATTTCAAATGATACAGGTTTCTGGCAATTCTTGATTTCCCTTTTATGTGGTTGGACCATTGATTTTTATGGATTTTTATGGGTGTATATATTTAAGTCATTAAATTACACTCGGCCTCTTATGGACTATGGAACATCAAAATATATTTTTTATGAATGAATATTAATGTTTATAATAGTTAGGAAAAAGTTTTTTTCTAAAAAAAATCTGAAATACTGTATATTTAGACAATTTTTATATATGATTTTTTATGACAAATTACAGTTAGTAATTTAGAGTATGTTAGTTTAATTCCATTCAGTAAGCTGATGTGACACTGATATTATTGACATATCAATATCACATTCATAATATTAGTGTTATATCAGGAGTATCAGAATTATATATCAATTCTTTTTAGACACGAGCTGACGATAGTCATGCACCACCTGTGTCCATGTTCCCAAAGGCACCCCTTTCTTTCAAGAGGATTCACGGAATTGAAATCTTAGATCAAAACACTATGTATGGATGATAATATAAAGATAATTTAAGATGCTAATCACGAAAATCACATATATTGAATTGTTATAAATTAAAATATTTGTTTGGTTAAATTATTCCAATAGTTAATAGCCAGTAGTTGATAGTTGATAGTTCATTGATAATTATATGTAATAAAATCACTTATAGATGTTTAACAATCAATATATACATTAATTTAATCATTTTTCTTTTTTATTAAAGTATACATTTATTATTCTTTTAAAATAATTTTATTAAAAAGAATAACATATTTTAGTTTAAAATTAAATTAATATTTTTAAGAGATATAAGAAATATTTTAAATTGTTATTTATTTGTAAAAAAAATCAAATTAAGTTATTATAAATTAAAATAAAAGAATAATAAATAAAATTAAATAAATAATGAAAATATTAATTTAGTCCATTCATTTTAAAACTAAGAGCGGGTGAAGAAAAACTATAAATTGGAGCTATTGTAAACTGTAGTTAATGGATGTCCTAACACAGCTGTTCAAAAAAATTAATACCACACTTTAACATAACTCTTAAAAATTGAAAAATTATCAGTTGCTCTCCAAAAGAAAATATTATAGATTTTAACTAAAATAAACAACTTATGATATTAACTATTATTTTGTTGCCATCTATTCAAAAAATTCTATCTGAAATTTAAATTTATATATATTTTGAAAATTAGAATATAAAGTATTATCAAATATAAAATCAATAAAAAACTTTTCTTTATCATATATTAGAGATATATTTATGGGAAAACGATCCCAAATATTCCGATCTTTAACCAATTTCTCAAATCTACCCTCACCTTTAAAACGTATCAATTTGGTTCACCATGTTTGCGTCTTGTACCATTCCTACCCACCCGTGTTTTGGCGTGTGCCACTAATGACATGGCGTCCACACGTTGCTCTACTTTGTCTACGTGGTTGAGGATATAGAAGTGCCTCAAAACTCACAGTTTCGTCCCTATTACTTCCCCAATTTTTTTCCTAATTTTTTTCCAATTCTATCCCCAATTCTAATTTCTAGGGTTTCTAAATACAATACAACTAATAACTTCCATAATCCATTTCTTTAGCTTGTCTAAGGAAAATGATGCTTTCGTTTCAATTTGGTCATTTAGGGGAGGAGCTGTGCTCTTATCATGACGATTGGGTGAATGAGAAGAAGTTTGAGGATTGGGGCGGAGCTATACTCTTACACTGACGAGAAGAAGTTTGACGATTGGGGCGGAGCTATGCTCTTACAATGACGAGAAGAAGTTTGACGATTGGGGCGGAGCTATGCTCTTACACAATTGTAGAAAATATGAAGGAATGTTTGTTACTTTCCAAGCTCAGTTTCTGTGGTATGGTTGAATATTGTAATGAATGATTAAGTGAAGTTACTTTCCAAGTTCGATTAAGGGAAGTTTGATGAAGGAAAGTTTAATGAATGATTGAAAAGCTTTCGATTTCTGTGGTATGGTTGAATATTATAATGAACGTTTGTTACTCTCCAATCAAATTTTATGCCTGTTTCTGCCAGACAGAAGTTGCTGCTAGACAAGCTTTATGGTTGATGTAGCAAGGTGTAGGATTTGGTTTTGTAGTAGATGGGTGGGGTTGAATCTTGTAATCAATGATGAATTGAATTACCAACTTTTATAATTGATTATGCAATGAAGCTCTTATTTTTCTGTTAAGATATTTTGCATGTATTCCTTTTGGCTTTGATGAAGTAAAATGAACCTATAGTTAATATGACAGATTCATATTTGGACAGATAAAATAGGCATTAAACAGCCTTTTAACATTACTATAATATAGAATCCTTACAAAAATCATGAGGTACATTAAACATATGTCTTGGAAAAGACAAACACATAAAACAATATATATGAAGGCAAACTAATTGATATGATCTAAATGACAGTTTTGTTCCATGCAACTTTATGAGCTCTAATAAAAACACAGTACTGCAACTTCTCTAAGGCAACTTCTTAAACTTCTGCATTGGCTTTGGCAAAACATGTTGCCCTTCTTGAATCATCAAATCTGCATTCTTACTAGTCTTTGTCTTTGTAGGTACCAACTTCTGTTTGCCTTTCGAACTAGCTACTACCTTCTCTTTGCTTTTGGAACTAGCTACCACCTTCTCTTTTGCCTTTGTAGCTGTTGAAGTTTGGCTACAAACTTTCACACTTTGTACATAAGTAGTTGTAGTTGATCTTTGTTCCTTTATAAATGTAGTTGATCTTTGGGTGTCAGACCTCTTTCTGGATTGCCTTGCTGCTGTTGCTGTTTCTATATAACCACTAACAGTCCTCACATTCCTTTTCCATGGCATCTGCATTATGACATTTTATATTTAGAATATGAAACATATGAAAACACATAAAATTAGAGATTCACATATGACATGTTGAGTACGTACTCTTAAATATATATACTAGTCTCTATGGATATGTGTAGGCCATATCCTTTTCTAGCCTGCAGTACAACAACACATAACTTATAGGATTACAAAGTATAATTTACACATAACTAAGTTATGAACAATATCTGAATTCTTTCTTTGGCAATTATTCTCTTATCATATGGTGGTTTGGATTGTGAAGGACCAGCTTCTACATTTTCAACTGTAGTTTGATTTGGTATATCAATATTGGTAACATTACTTGTAGGAGCTGGTGGGCATCTACTTCTCCTTCTGCTTCTCTGTTACAAGTAGAAAATTCATGAATGAACATACTACTTAATTTGTGATATAACAACTCTAACAAAAAAATTATACCTGATTGTTCAAAATGTCTTTAGATGCAGGTGGATTATCCTTTTTTGGGCACCTTCTTTTATTGTGTCCATATGCATAACAAATTCTACACTGCATCCTTATTCCATTTCTACTTAATTTGTTTGGATCCCTTTCTTTTTCATCAACAGCTTTCTTTCTGTTCACCCTAGGTCTTCTTGGCATCTTTTTGAATGGTGGTGGATGCACTGGTGCCTTAGTGATCTCATGCCATATCTTCTGGCATACTGATAGGCTTGTAAGTACATGTCCTTCTTGTAGCATTCATCAACATAGTCATCCACATTCTGCCTCAACCAATGAATACTGGAAATTGCATGAATGCAAGGAATTCCAGTCAATTGTCAAGCTCTGCATGTGCAACTCCTGTATGGCAGAAACACCACAAACTGATCATCAAACATTTTAACCTGAAATTTGTCATTCAAAGCTGCCTTTGGTATACAGAATCTGGTTTCCCACTTTAACTTCTCAATCTTCTTTCTAATCCTTGGGCACAATTCATCCATACTGTTTTTCACCATGTCATACTTCATTTTAATCCTTTCCATCAAAGCACCCCTAATCTCTTCCAACATGTCAATAATATGCAGCAACCTTGCTTTACATATCCATCCATTAAAAGTCTCAACAATGTTGTTGTCAATATTGTCACACTTAGGGAGAGTGGATATGTATGCTTTACAGAAGAGTTTTGGATCTCTGGAAACAAATCCATTTTCTGCCTCAGGATCAACTTCTCTAAGTTCCTTCAAGTTAGCCAGAAATTGTGCTTCATATGTACTGTATACAATTTTCCAAAATAGTTGTTTCAGTTCAATTCCATTATGCAATTTCTTTCAATTTGCATAAATGTTTCTTGAACAATTTCTTATTTCAGCATGTGGGACATACTCTTGTAATACTTTAATAAGGCCCTATAAGCATCAACAAAACAAATTGCATATAAGTAATTTAACTATTAACTGATTCAAGTATAAGAAAAAATAAGCAATAAAAAAACCTTTTGTTGGTCACTTATGAAGGTCCATCCTATGCCTGTGTCAATGGACAAGTCATTGAAAAATCTGCTTAGGAACCATCTCCAAGTGTTTTCATTCTCAGCCAACACCACTGCCCAAGCAATGGGGTACATTTGATTGTTACCATCACGACCAATTGCACTTAAAATTACACCCCCAAGTATATTCTTCAGAAATGTACCATCTAGGGATATGACAGGTCTACAACCTTCCATAAAACCCTTCCTTAATCCGCTAAAACATATGTATAATCCTTGAAAAATAGAATTATCCCTTCCATATTGCATTCTAGGTCAAAACATCCTTCTCTATCAACTCTCTTCAATTCATGCACATAGGATCTCAACTTGGCATAATGAGCCTCTATTGATCCTCTAAGCTTCACTAAAGCCAGCTTTTTTGCCCTATAACATGAGCATTTTGAGACTTTTAGTGCATATTTTGTCATCAAATCAGATTCCATTTCAGCTACAGAATAATTTGGTTTCTTTCTAAATTCATTTAAAAACTCGTCAGCCATCCACTTTATATTTGCCATATTATTGCTTTGCACCCTAGCACAGTTATGGTTAGGTCTAACAGTCCTAACCATGAATGTCCTCTCATTTGGAACTTTTGAAGCATACACTCTCCAACTGCAGTTTTCTTTACATTGTGCTTCCATCCTACCTTCTCCAGTCCTTTTCCACTACACATCATACCCATTTGCAATAGCATAATTATGTACTGCTCCTCTAAATTATTCTACATTTATGAATTTCATTCCTGCTACAAACTTTAACTCTTGATGATTACACTTAGGATTGTAAATTATTTTTTTCTCCCTTATTTTTTTTCCTAAAACCACAGTCATCCTTATCACTTGAAACAGGAGTATCAACCTCAGCATCACTGTCAGGGTACTCAGAATGGCACTCACTACTATCACTCAAATTGCCATCCACTCTAGTATTGCTACTAGCCCCCACAAACCCAGTGTCATCTGTCCCTTAATCCCTATCCAATCCTAAACCAAATCCATTGTCAACTACATTCTTGTTAAAGTCCTTTAGATTCTGTTTTGCAGTCACATATTCCTCATCCACATCCGAGTCAGAAACATCAGAAGATAGGCTATCCTCATCATTATATTCATCGTTTTCAGGGGTATAATCTTCATCTTCACTAGATCCAACATAGTCATCAACATTGTTCACACATTCAGTTTCTACTTGATTTTTCCCTTTATTTACAACACTTTCATATTCAGTTTCATTTTAATTTGCATTTTCAAATCCAACTACAGTCAATGGTTCATCTGCATTGTCATTATGATGTTAATTCTCATTTTCAGTTATAGTTTGCCCACAGTTTGGAGTAATTGTTATAGCTTTAGCATAAATTTTTAAAAAGTCATACTCTAAACCTTTTGCAAACATCTTTTTGCACTCTTCCTCGGTCTCAACAAAAACTAAGCCTAATTCCTTCCCTATAGGGTTCCATCTCCTAGGGGATTCATAGGCAACACTTAAGAAATGTGTATATCTTAATGTTTTCACTACCTCCTCAATATCATCCATAGTGAAACTAGAAATGCCACTAAGATTTACAGAACACCCACCAATATAGTTGATTATAGGATTACTAATTAATGCCCCACCATGATAAAATTTAATAGAAATACTACAGAAATATACACATAGCAATTATATTAGTAATGCAGCAATACAAATGCCACTCTATAGTAATAACAAATGCAAATGCATGTAGTAATAACAAATGCAAATGCATATAGTAATAAAAAAATGCAAGTGCTCAAAGGTTGTAGTAATAACAAATGCATTTTTCATACAATGTTATACCCATGACAATAAGATTCCCCACCACTTGCATTGCTTTACCCATTCAATGTATTAAGAAATACATACCTTCGTTGTCGTTTTCTGGAAGGAGCCGTCTTACAGGGGACCGCAGGCATGAGCTTCAACAATAATGGACCACAGAAGAAGGGACAAAGATAATAGAGCGAAATGGGCGAAATGAGGCTATATGTGTGGACGAAACGGGTAAAAATTAGAAACCCTAGAAATTAGAATTGGGGATAGAATTGGAGAAAAAATTGAGGAAGTAATAGGGACGAACGGTGAGTTTTGAGGCACTTATATGTCCTCAGCCACGTAGACAAAGCAGAGCAACCACGTAGACAAACCAAAGCAACGTGTGGACGCCATGTCATTAGTGGCACACGCCAAAACACTGGTAGGTAGGAATGATACAAGATGCAAACATAGTGGACCAAATTGATACGTTTAAAGATGAGGGTAGATTTGAGAAAATGGTTAAAGATCGGGGTATCTGGGATCATTTTTCCTATATTTATTATTGTTTAACTTAATCTTAGTTCTAATAAATAAATAACTAATTCATATTTTTCACCATAGTTATTGATGACTGAATTATATTTAGAAGAACAATCCTATTAGGATTCGATCTCACTGATCTCGTGGATTTGGCATAATGGTATAAGGATTCATCCAAATATGAGTAGAGATAGGATACCAAAACATATATATAAAAGATTCAAAAAGTAAAGATTAATGAATTAAGTTTTCTATCTGCAAATTAACTCACTTGATACTCCCAGTTTTCTAACTTGATTATCGGAGTGAATATCAGAACGTATCTCCAATATTCTTTCTAACCTTGTATTTTGCAAAATCAGCCAAGGAACCCAACAGAGGATCTATCAATTCTTAGAGGAGTCATCAATTGGCATCATCTGTGAGAAGAATATTTTCTTTACTATAATACAATTCTCGTTGATTACTTCCTAAGAAAAAGATGTTGCATCCTAATAACACTTCGGAACCTCCACCACCTCGCACAACTCTACCACATCAAAATCATGGACCAACGAATCAGCAAGCATCCTCAACCTTTCATTCATATGGCCAATATCCTTACCCTTACCCATTCACAACCCCTATGCATTATGCACCCAGTCCAATTTCAAGATCCCATGCACCAATACCATTCCTAGACTTGAATGGCACGCCTCCAACTATTGGAGGAGCTCCAGTCCCACTAGGAGCAGGGATCCGCCCACCAAATTTACCACCACCTTACCAAGGCTTGATCAATAAAGAAATTAATTCGCATTTTATCTCAATTTGAAGATCGACTGACACAGGTGCTCTTAGGGGAGCAAGAAAATAAAAACAAAATAAATGCGGATAGCGAGCTGAATTGTTCAAAAGAGAGAATTAGTAGGCAAAGGCGTAGGGAAGAAGACGCTAGTAGAGAAGTTGAATCGCAAGACAAATCATTAAGGCTACAAATCCACGGATCAGGTTAGCTTAGATCAAGAATCTTCAATCGAGGCAAAGCAACAGAAATCTATTAGCTCAATTGGAACAAAAGAAAAAGAGGAAAAAGCTTGCAAAAAGTACTTAGGGAATATCCAAAAGAAAGAAGAAATTCAAAAAAAAGTTGATGCGTTGAGCAGGATAAAAAAACAGAAATTGAATTAGAAAAGTATACAGAAAATACCGCTTGTAGACTCAATCTTAGAAGAAAAGTTTCCACAGAAAGCGAAGTTGCCCACTATAAATTCTTTTGATGGAACTAGAGACCCGAAGACTCATGTTTCAAAATTCAAAACTATGATGCAGTTGTTGGATGTAATAGACGATGTTCTCTGTAAAGTGTTTTCAACTACCTTAAAAGATTTAACTTAGGCTTGGCATTTGAAATTGAAGCCGAAATTAATTAATAATTTTGAGGAACTGGCAAAGACAATTATGTTCAAATTCATGACCAAGATTCGATTAAAGAAAAGCTCTAATGACTTGTATTCTTGTAAGCAAGAAGAAGGAGAAACATTAAGAAAATATTTGGAGTGATTCAATAAGGAAGTCGTTCACATTGATTTACTGAATGTGGATACAACGATAGAAGCCCTGAAAAAAGGAACCAAGCTAGGAAAGCTTATTGATAAATTACATACTAAGAAAGTGGAAACATTCATTGAGCTGATGGCTCTAGCCCAAAAGTATGTATACTTGGATAAAGAAAGAAGAATCATGAGGAAGCAAAAGTTAGAGCAATAAGAAAATGTAAAAAAAAACATCTGAAAAGAAAAGAGATTATAAAAGAGAAAAGGAAAAATATGCCAGAACTGATGATAGAAGGCAAGAGTACACTCCTTTATGAGAATCTCAATCTCATATTTTAATATGGGTGAAGGAAAATATAAGAAAGATATCCACTAGCTACAATAGACAAACCCAACAAAAAAAAAGATAAAAGAGATAAGAATAAGTATTGTGCTTTTCATGAAGGTAATGGGCATACAATAAACAACTGTTTTCATTTGAAAAAAAATAGAAAGATTACTTCAGGCAGGAGAGCTCTGGAGATTTATTGATAAAAGAAATGAGGAGAGGAGTAGCGATCGAGATAAAAGATCTAAGGAAGAATCCAAGCATGATGGAAGAAGGGATGACTCTGGTAAGAATAAGCGAGATATCCTAGGAACGGTTAGCATTATTGAAAGTGGAGAGCAACTAAAAAGAAAGAAAGTCTGGTGAAATATCCTATCAATTAGAAAAGGAAACATCAATCTGGGGTCAGTCACCTTCAGTGAAAAGGATGGGCAGCATATGAAAGGACCACACAATAATGCACTAGTGATAGAAAGCTATATAGAAAAATATCTAGTAAAAAGATGTTTAACAAATGAAGGAAGCGCAGTCAATCTGATTAAACTAGATGCTCATAAACATATGGAAGGAACAATAGCCAAGCTTAAAGAAGCAGTGATTCCCCTTGCAAGATTTGGAGGAACCACGATTCAACCAGTAGGGGTTACAAAGCTCATGGTAAAGTTTGATGATGAAGGGAGAACATCTTATACAAAAATGCTCTTTAATGTGGCTCATGTCAAATTAGCATATATAATCCTAGGCACACCATTCCTTTATGAATTAAAGGCAGTTACCAGTATCCGAAGGCTATCAATGAAGATACTCATTAGAGGAGGGATAGTCATGGTTAGAGGAGATCAAAAAAATGGTTGAACAATGTAGTAGTATCAGATTGGATAACAGCACTGAGGCATTACCTATCGATGAAATATCGAATCACAATATAGGAGAAAGGAAAAAGACAGTGCTAGTATGATTAGCTAAGCTTAAATAACCGAAAGATGGTAAAGGTTGGATAAGATCTAGAGGATAAAGTGAAAAAAGGGCTTGAGAATATTTTAAGAGACAACATCAATTATTTCCCTAGTACCACATCAGAAATTAAAGGCATAAGTTGAAAAATAGCTTCCCACGAGCTGAATGCAGATTCAAAGATAAAACTAGTAAAGCAAAAGAAGAGAAATTTTGGTACTAGTTAAGAAAAGAAGTGGAAAAGTTATTAAAAGCAAGATTCATCAGAGAAGTGAAGTATTCAAAATGGGTTGCTAATGTGGTACTAGTTAAGAAAGCGAGTGGGAAACTTCGAATGTGTGTATATTTTATTAATTTGAACAAAGTGTGTCTAAAAGATAGTTACCCTTTACCAAATATAGATCAACTTGCTGACTCAACAATGTCTTTTAAGTTGTACAACTTTATGGATGCAACACAGGGGTATCATTAAATACCAATAGCAAAGAAAGACGAGGAAAAAACTGCATTCATGATAGATAGAGGGACGTATTGCTATACTATAATGCCTTTTGGTTTGAAAAATGCTGGAGCAACGTACTAAAGACTGGTAAATTTCATGTTAAAGATAAGATAGGTAAGAATGTGGAAGTCTATGTGGATGACATCATTTTGAAAATTCATAGTGAGGAGCAGCACCTTAATGACTTCAAAGAAGTGTTTGGTATACTGAACCAGCTCAACATGAAATTAAATCAAAATAAATATGCATTTGGAGTGAGGGCTAAGAAATTTCTACTATTCATGATTTTCTAGTAAGGTATAGAGGCTAACCTGGAGAAGATAAAAGCCATCTTGGACATGCAGTTGCCTGAAAACATCAATGAAATGCAAAAGCTTAATTGGAGAATCACTGCATTAGGGTGCTTCATTTTTTGTTCTACTAAAAAATGTTTATCATTCTTCCAAACAATGAAGAATCTTAAAAGCTTCAAGTGGATGGATGAATCTCAAAAATCTTTTGAAGAGTTGAAGCAATTGTTGGCGTCCCCACCCTTGCTAAGTAAATACATCCTTGGAGAAGTTTCATTCCTTATATCTGGTAGCTACAAAAGAAACGGTCACCTCAGTTCTTGTTAAAGAAGAAGAGGGAGAGCAGAGGCCAATTTATTAAATAAGCAAAGTGTCACGAGGTGCATAAATCCGTTATTCGAGCATTGAAAATTAGCTTATGCAATGATTACAAGCGCGAAGAATTTGAGATCATACATCTAGGCCCATACAATAGTTTTAAGAACGAATTAGCCGTTAAGAAAAGCATTTTAATAACCAAAAAGCTGAAGGAGGCTCGTACACTAGTTGGTTCAGCTAGGAGAGCACGATATCATATATGAGCCGAGACAAGCCCTAAAGGCGCAAGCCGTAACAAATTTTATAGTACATATGGTTGAACTGTAAGAAGAATCATCGATATCCCAATCAGATTGGAAGCTTTATATAGAAGGAGTATCCAACGAGCAAGGGGCAGGTGCAAGAGTCATACTAATAGGTCCACGAAAAATTAGAATATCTTATATTGTGCATTTAAGCTTCAAAGTAACAAATAATATGGTAGAGTATGAATCACTCCTTAGAGGCCTACGACTAGCCCTAGAGATTAAAGCAAAATCATTAAACATATTTAGTGACTCTGCATTAGTAACCAATCAGGTCACAGACACGTATCATGCAAAAGATTCGACCATGATCAGATATCTAGAAAAAAATGAAAGGTATGCTAAAGGATATTACAGATGAAGGAGGATAATGGCATATTCATCAAAAGCGAATGCATTAGCAAAATTTGCTACAGAAAAATGAGAGTTGTATATAGAAACCCTCTTAAGTGAACAATTAGATAAAGCTAGTGCCTTTGCAGAAGATGTTCTTCCAGTACATATGGATAAATGATGGATGACTCCCATAATCCAATTTAGATACAAGAGAATTTTCGGAGGATAGAATAAAGGCAATTAAGTTGCAAAGGAAGGCATCCAACTACTCATATCATGATGGAATGTTGTTTAGGATGTTCGCTACCCACCCTTGGAGTAGATGTGTGACTAAGGAAGAAGGTAATTATGTACTTAAGGAAATGCATGAGGGTATATGTGGAGCACAATAAGGAGCAACTACCATGATGAGAAATGCACTACTCCAAGGATATACATGAGGGTATATCTGGAGCACATGAAGGCACTACCATGGTACAAAAATGTGATAAGTGCTAGTAGCACGACAATATTAACCATCAAGTGCAAGTTTGGCAATCATCATTTCTTAGTCCTTGGCCATTCGCGATTTGGGGTGTGGATATTTTGGGACCTTTCCCTCCTCTAGCCAATGAAAACTCATCATTGTGGCAATAGATCACTTCACTAAGTGAGTTGAAGCATAGGCAGTATCCACAATTACTGAAAAGAAAATAGAGAACTTCTATAAAAGGGATGTAATATAAATATTTGGGAATACTTCACGTAATGATCATAGATAATAGCAAGCAATTTGATTATGAAAATTTCATATTGTTCCGCAAAGACTACCACATCCAATAACGATTCATAGCAGTTGCTCACCCACAAACCAACGGTTTAACAGAAGTTATAAATCGCATCATTTTACATGGGTTGAAGAAAAGGTTAGACGGTTTAAAAGGAAGATAAGCATAGGAGCTACTAAACGTCATCTGGATGTACAAAATAACCCCTAGAAGAGCTACTAGAGAGACACCTTTTAAATTAGCTTATAGTAAGGAGGCAGTAGTACCAGTCGAAATAAGAATGCCAATTGAGAGAGTCCAACATTTTGATGAGAGCATAACGAGCAGGTATAAAACTAAGAGCATAATGAGCAAGGTATGAGACTATGTCTTGACTATTAGAAGGAAAAAGAACTATACCGTCAATAAAAGGAGAAGCATATAAAAAAACTAATAGCCCAATATCATAATAAAATAGTCAAGCCAAAATACTTTGACGTTGGTGATTTAGTGTTATGGAAAGCTGAGATATTTAGAGGAAATGCTAGAGTACATTATTAAATGAGATATCACTCTAGCAAGGAGCATACAAGCTAACTAAAATAAAAGGAACCATGATACTTCGGTTCTAGAACACAGAGAATTTGAGAAATACTACCATTAGTAGAGATAAAATATGATGTGAGCATTTTGTGTGTATTTATATTATTTTTATATTTATTCCATTTATATAATTACATTTATTTTTCTCCAAAAAAGAGTACATTTTTATTTCCAAAATTGTCAATGATAAGATGGTTTTGCCAAAGGAACCCTATAAATAAAGTCTCTACGATGAGACAGTTCCACCAGAGAAGCCCACTCAATAAAGTCTAAATGAAAAGACAGTTCCACTAGAGGAGCCCACCAAATAAAGTCTCCACGATGAGACGGTTCTGCCAAAGGAACCCTATAAACAAAGTCTCCACTGTGAGATGGTTCTGCCAGAGGAATAAAAGAAATCAAGTTCCCGCTAAAAAAACTAAATAAATAAAATTCCTAAGGTGAATCGTTTCGGCCATAATGAGCACACACCAAAACCATCACTAGGAGATAACTCAAGCAAGAAAAAATTGCTTCCCTTATAACAATACAGCTCCACTAACCAAAACTAATGAAAAGAAATGCAATTGATGCCTTCCTTAGGAAAATACTTCTTGAAACAACATTGGCATTAAAACAATGAAAATAATTTTTCAAGAAACTTATATTCCAACAATCAAAATCGGAGCAAAAAAGTTAATTATAAAGGATAAAGAGACTATATGCAAACAACAAAAATCACTTCGCCAAGATAGTTCATTAAAAAAAAGAAAGCAACAAAACAAACACAAGTTAGAATGATGCACGTAATTTTGACTTGGCTAGAAAGATCAATAAGAAATATGGTCATAGAAGGGTCTCGTAAGTATGATCCCCTGAATGTCATCAGTAACAACTAGAGACTCAGGATCCTCTAAAATTACAGGATCCCTCTTAGGCGTAAGATGAGTATCAACTTCATGAGATACAAGAACAATGACCTCAATTCCACAAAAAGCATCAATTGGGGCTGGGTGAGAAGTTGAACCCTCACAGCCAAGTTTTTGGACAATTAGTCGGCCTATATCCTAGATATTAATATTTTTAAGAAATGACAAGTCGAATCCATGAGCCATGGATTTTAAGGCCTCTTGAACCTTCACATGATATCGCTTCACAATTCTTGAGCATAGTCTTGTTGCTTCTTTTTATTTGAAGTAACCTTCTCCTCTACCTCGACACACCTCTTTCGGTATAAATATAGGGTTTCCCTGTCAAACTCAAGTTGTTTCTTAACAAAATTTAACTCACCTTAGTAGACAATGTGCTTTGCTTGAAGTTCAATGTATTTGCTCCTCTTAAGTGATACCAGCTTTTAGGCATTGGTAGCCATAATCTCAAAGTTTGTACATCTCTTTTTCATCGACTGATGATATGAGTCCAACAAGATAGCACCTTGAGCTATTGTCAAGTTGTGGCCAACAATTTGATTAACTAACTCCTACTACTCGTAGGAATTCCAATCTTTCATATCAGATGGAAATTACACGAAATTAGTTACTTTCTTCATGACTTTCTGGTCATACACTGTGATCTTGGGATTATCGTGCATGAACCATCTACAATATCCTTCAACTTCTTCAGTAGACGAACCTCATCATCATAGCTCATATCAGTTGACTTGTTTTTATTACTTCTTTTCCAAAACCTTTTATTACTAAATTCAACAGATTAAGCATCCTCTTAGAGCTCTCGATGACTCTCTTCTTCTTTCTAACTGATTTAAAGTTAGAAGCCATCATAATGACTTCATCGTCATCCTCCAAGCTATTGACGAAATCCATTCCTATCATAAATTAAAAAAATATGGAGAATCAGATTAGTCACACGAGAGAATGAAAATAATTCATGAAGAATAAATTATATACCTTTTCTAGAACAACAGATTCATTAGCAACATGTGATTTAGAATCTGGTGCATCAGTAGAGTCGAACCATAAGGAGATTATTCAGATCGTAAAGGTTGGGAAGCATTTCCAAAATATGAGGGAAGGTAAGTTTGAACAACCGGTCTCACCTTTTTATATTCAAGAACTAGGTTATAAAGGAACTCCCTTTCGATTTTACTTACATGACCTTGTTTAAATTTCCCTACCTTTTCTACCCATTCATGAGGAACCCATGTAAATCCTCATGATTAATGATAAAGAATCATGACTGGAATCCTTTCATGAATTTAGGTAAATCAGCAAAAAGAGCCCTATTAGGTCTTACACTCAAATATATAAATGGCTCATTGGACCTACTTGAAAGGGTGTATAAATTTTTTAAGAATTCTAGAGAAGTCACCATATTTTTCTCTCGACAGACCTTAAAGAAGCAACACGTCGTTCTAAATGAAGTTGGATGTATCTGACTTAAGGGAATGTTGGATAACAACATGGAATCCCTAATCAATGGCTTTAAAGGAAATCTCAATCACGCCTGCAATTATTCTAAAAAGACTACAATTATGTTTTTGCCTAGATTCATGAAAGCTCTAAAAGAAGGATACAAGGAAGTAACTTATAGCTAGAAGGAAAATTAAAAGCATTAGTTAAAGTATTTATATGCCCCTCATCTACATAAAAGGCAAACTGCCCCAAGTCTTCTTGCATAATCATATTGATAATAGAAAAAGCAAATAGAACAAGAAGAAAGGGTGGGATGGGAACAACACTTGTATGAAATGACCAACCTAGGACAGACATAAACGAAGAACAGAATAAGAAGAAATGAAGATTTCTGCAAAATGAATTGTAAAATAATAGAGAAAGAGACATGTATAATGTAAATATGGAACACAAATTAAGTTGGGAAGACCAAAAGGCACCCATAGGGATTCGCGTCAATATCTTATGGAAGGGCATCTCAGTAATTTGGAGTATATGGTAGTAAATTACTTTTTAGCTTTATTCAATATATGATATGTCAAAAGCCCATGACATCACCTACTCGCCATTTAAAGTTCATCATCCCCTAAATTTAAATTTCAATGCCACTCCTTATATTACCTAAAACACGTGTCAAGGAATTTTCTATTATGATTGGTTCATGAAAATTGTGTCCACTACTGCACTGTTTCCATGATTTAGATCAGTTTTGCACTGGCATGAGTTTAGACACTGGTAAGTTTCTTTTATTATATGTCCATTTGATTCTCCTAAAATAAGACATGAATGCCCAAACCAAACTGAATCGTTGGAGGGACTAATGACGACTGAGCTATATTTAGAAGAAGAATCCTACTAGGATTCGGTCCCGCTTATCTCGTGTATTTGGCATAATGGTATAAGGATTCATCCAAATATGAGTAGAGGTAAGATACCAAGACATATATAAGAGACTCAAAAGGTAAGGATTAATGAATTAGGTTTTTTACCAGAAAATTAACTCAATTGGTACTCCCTGTGATCTAACTTGATTGTCGGAGTGAATATTGGAACACATATCTGATATTCCCTTTAACCCCATATTTTTCAAAGTCAGCCAAGGAACCCTACAGAGGATCTATCAATTTCTTGGAGAAGTCATCAATTATGTTGGTTGGAAAGCATTGCTTCTGAAAAGACAAATATAGAAGAAGCCTATTAGATGAAGGTAAAGAAAATATATAAAGGGAGAGGTATAAATTCACCTCATAGAACAAATATGCCCCTTAATTAATTTTTGTAGCGTCTAACTTGTAAAATATGTTTCCGCCGTTATTTTGGCCCCTCATGAAACATGCAAATAAGTATTACATTGGCATTTTATAATTAAAATGACACCTATATACAAAATATTTGCCCATTTAAAAAAAAATTGTTGACCGAAAAATAGAAAGTTAAACTCATATTTAGGTCCTTGATTTTCGTGGTTGTTTCATTTATCTCTATCCATCTATTGCAGTTTAAGTAGCCCTAAACTTCTATTTTTATAAGCATTGGGTCCTTATTTAAACAGACGTCATGCACATGTATGCACACACTCTTAAATTTGTGTATATGTCAACAAAATTGTCGGCATGGATGCTGATTAAGGAAGGTATTTACACAAAAATGATGTAGTTTTATTGAAAAGATGTCAACTTCAACCTTAGCGCTCTCTCTTTCTCTAACCAAATGGGGAAAATGGCTACAACACGTGCAAAACTATTTTCACTTGTCAATCAAGACTAAGCCTTTTCAGAAACCTTATTCAATTATGGATTCTCATTGAATTTGTAATATCTCAAAGTCATAACCTCAATTTCAATAATTTAATAAACTCATTTAGGTTTT